>NC_056442.1:1618845-1674066 GCF_018296145.1 Oncorhynchus tshawytscha | reverse complement strand
CGGGTAGTTCACATGCATACTAACAACTACAGGTAGTTCACATGCATACTAACAACTACTGGTAGCTCACATGCATACTAACAACTACAGGTAGTTCACATGCATACTAACAACTACTGGTAGCTCACATGCATACTAACAACTACTGGTAGTTCACATGCATACTAACAACTACTGGTGGTTCACATGCATACTAACAACTACTGGTAGTTCACATGCATACTAACAACTACTGGTAGCTCACATGCATACTAACAACTACTGGTAGCTCACATGCATACTAACAACTACTGGTAGCTCACATGCATACTAAATACTACTGGTAGCTCACATGCATACTAACAACTACTGGTAGTTCACATGCATACTAACAACTACTGGTAGCTCACATGCATACTAACAACTACTGGTAGCTCACATACATACTAACAACTACGGGTAGTTCACATGCATACTAACAACTACTGGTAGTTCACATGCATACTAACAACTACTGGTAGCTCACATGCATACTAACAACTACTGGTAGTTCACATGCATACTAACAACTACTGGTAGCTCACATGCATACTAACAACTACTGGTAGTTCACATGCATACTAACAACTACTGGTAGTTCACATGCATACTAACAACTACTGGTAGCTCACATGCATACTAACAACTACTGGTAGCTCACATGCATACTAACAACTACTGGTAGCTCACATGCATACTAACAACTACTGGTAGCTCACATGCATACTAACAACTACTGGTAGCTCACATGCATACTAACAACTACTGGTAGTTCACATACATACTAACAACTACTGGTAGTTCACATGCATACTAACAACTACTGGTAGCTCACATGCATACTAACAACTACTGGTAGTTCACATGCATACTAACAACTACTGGTAGCTCACATGCATACTAACAACTACTGGTAGTTCACATACATACTAACAACTACTGGTAGCTCACATGCATACTAACAACTACTGGTAGCTCACATGCATACTAACAACTACTGGTGGTTCACATGCATACTAACAACTACTGGTAGTTCACATGCATACTAACAACTACTGGTGGTTCACATGCATACTAACAACTACTGGTAGTTCACATGCATACTAACAACTACTGGTAGTTCACATGCATACTAACAACTACTGGTAGTTCACATGCATACTAACAACTACTGGTAGCTCACATGCATACTAACAACTACTGGTAGTTCACATGCATACTAACAACTACTGGTAGTTCACATGCATACTAACAACTACTGGTGGTTCACATGCATACTAACAACTACTGGTGGTTCACATGCATACTAACAACTACTGGTAGCTCACATGCATACTAACAACTACTGGTAGCTCACATGCATACTAACAACTACTGGTAGCTCACATGCATACTAACAACTACTGGTAGCTCACATGCATACTAACAACTACTGGTAGCTCACATGCATACTAACAACTACTGGTGGTTCACATGCATACTAACAACTACTGGTAGCTCACATGCATACTAACAACTACTGGTAGTTCACATACATACTAACAACTACTGGTAGTTCACATGCATACTAACAACTACTGGTAGCTCACATGCATACTAACAACTACTGGTAGTTCACATGCATACTAACAACTACTGGTAGCTCACATGCATACTAACAACTACTGGTAGCTCACATGCATACTAACAACTACTGGTAGCTCACATGCATACTAACAACTACTGGTAGTTCACATGCATACTAACAACTACTGGTAGCTCACATGCATACTAACAACTACTGGTAGCTCACATGCATACTAACAACTACTGGTAGCTCACATGCATACTAACAACTACTGGTAGCTCACATGCATACTAACAACTACTGGAAGCTCACAAGGAAATAAAACCAAAACAACGTAAATTACTTCTCTAACTCTGTTAAAATGTTTTTAATCTCACAATCTTGTGTTTTTGTTTTGCATTAGGTTGCATCATATTAGATTATTAATTGGTCATTTATAACCTCATACGTCATTGACAGCTTGTCATCATGACTAACTCTGAGTCACAGCAGGAGGAGGAGAACCATGTGTGCTGGTACGGGATGAATAAACCCCATCTACAGCTCCTCTGTCTGTCTGGTCACCATGGAAACAGACTATATAGGGCCGTGGACTTGGACCAGAGTCATATATTTAGAGTACATTGCTCTGACTTGGGCAAAGACCATCCTCTGCTCTAGGCTTCAAGCAGAGCATGGACCAAATGGTGATGTGGGCAAATATGAGACGTATTGCTAATAAACAATACAGTGTCTGTCTGTCTGTCTAGCTTATCAATTATAGTCTTCACACCAACGTACAGTGTTGGGAAATTATTTTTCATGTTGAATTATGTGCACCCAACACTCTGTTAAGAGGTTACAAATTTATCATATTGATAAAAGAACGTCAGTTCCGATTATTTGAAGCAGCTTTGGATAGAAAACGCGCCATTTAGGATGCACCTGCGGTGATGATGGAAGCGCATCTGGTGTTTATTTTCAGGCAAAAGTCGCATGGCAACAGAGTTTATCCATCTATCACACGAACTTGGACACAGACCGCTCCCTGCTAACTGGCCAACAGTTTGGTAAATCATTTATGTATTTGATGAAAGTCGGGTTTTGCGGAGGTTTAAACAATATTTAGGCCTATAACTTTGCCGGTTGAAGCGGTTGGCCTTAAAGTCAAAACGTGTGCAAAAATGTATCCTTTCATTTTATTGCCTAAACATTTATTGTCTGAACTTCGCTAAAGATACCTTTGTATAAACTATACTGTAACAGTAGTCCTGTGCCTGACCTACATGTATTGTATATTTTCGTATAAAACAATTGTTTATTTATGACAAGAAATAAGTTGCGCGCTACTATGGAAATTGGGCTCCTCCATGCGCTCCTTTATTACGACGTTTCGTTCGTAATAAACAACCAACAACCGTAGAATTGGAACTAAAACGTTTAGTTTGCTTATGGACGAAAGCTGGAATAGCTGTTTTAAATCGGCAAACCTCCATCCTCATTGAAAACGTTGAATTAAATCTTAATGCCTAGGGATAATTTGGATAACTGAGTGTATTTTAGGCTACTTAATTTAAAAAAAATTGTATTGAACATTTTACTGTTAAAATTAACTGATCTGGGACTTGGACATTTTTTAAAATGCAAATTCAACTGCTTGTAAAGTAAAAACACAATTTCCCCACCTTCAGGTATGGATAGCATTCAATCTCTGTCTCCATAGTGACAGTTCAAGTCTCCAACATTTCAAGTCTTTGGTCTCCAGGGAAAACCACCCAGCCACAGCTCCATCTAAAGCCTCCAAAGTCAAAGTCAAACCTCTGAAAGTGCTAAAACTGCTAACTTACGTCGCCCTTCAAAACCCAAAAAGGCTCAAGCCCTCTGGGAGTCCATCCTGTTTCTGTAAGAAAACAACCCTGTTCTGTCAACAGAATGATCCCAAGGATGGTTGTTAGTCCAGACTCACAGAGCCCAGGCCCATCCCAGAGTGCTGTGCAGCAGCTGGGCGACAGTGCCAGTCATGCAGAGTCCCCAAAGCCCAAGAAGCCCAAATGGGTCATGAGGATCAGAGCCTTAAAGGACCCTGATACCCTCCCACCGAAGAAGAAGCGACAGAGGAAGACGGAAAAGAGGCCTGCTGTGCCTGCCATGACCACTGGTTGGTCAGATGAGGCGTCTGGCATCAGGGAGCACAAAAGAGCAGCCAGCCACAGTGAAGGAGGAGATGGAGACCTCAGTTCACCACCAACCAAACACTCCACCAGCCAGACAGAGCAGGGAGCTATTGTCTCTGACACTGATATTCACTCCTGTGTGTTTGCACCCACTCACCTATTCATGCACACATATGCAATGTCGCCCACTGAGAAGAATGAGTGTTAAATTTAGGACTTTATGATTTTATAAAAAATTGTAAAAAATGTTGCATTACTCCTGAGGATGTTTTTATTCACTATCTACTACTACTACTTCTTCTACTAATACTACTGTTATTTCTGCTACCACTATAACTACTGCTGCTACTACTACTACTACTACTGTTACTGCTGCTACTACTACTACTACTACTACTGCTACTACTACGACTACTGCTAGTACTACTGCTACTAAAACTGCTGCTACTACAACTGCTGCTACTACTACAACTGTTACTGCTGCTGCTACTACTGCTACTACTGCTAGTACTGCTGCTACTACAACTGCTGCTACTACTGCTACTACTGCTAGTACTGCTGCTACTACAACTGCTGCTACTACTGCTACAACTGCTAGTACTACTGCTGCTACAACTGCTACTACTACTACAACATCTCTCTATATCAGTGTAGGCTTCTGAGGGGAAGGCGGCTCATAATAATGTCTGGAACAGAGCAAATGGAATGGCATCAAACACATGGAAACCATTCCACAGATTCCGCTCCAGTCATTACCACGAGCCTGTCCTCCCCAATTAAGGTGCCACCAACCTCCTGTGCTCTCTCTCTCTCTACACTGAGTGTACAAAACATTAAGGACACCTGCTTTTTCTATGACATAGACTGGCCAGGTGAATCCACTTCAATCAGTGTAGATGAAGAGACGGGTTAAAGAAGGATTTTTAAGCCTTGAGACAATTGAGACATGGGTTGTGTATGTGTGCCATTCAGAGGGTGAATTGGCAAGACAAAATATTTAAATGCCTTTGAACAGGGTATGGTAGTAGATGCCAGGCGCTCCGGTTTGTGTCAAGAACTGCAACGCTGCTGGGTTTTTCACACTCAACAGTTTCCCGTGTATCAAGAATGGTCCACCACCCAAACGACATCCAGCCAACTTGACACAAGTTTGGAAAGCATTGGAGTCAACATGGGCCAGCATTCCTGTGGAAAGCTTTTGACACCTTGTAGAGTCCATGCTCCGATGAATTGAGGCTGTTCTGAGGGCAAAAGGGGGGGCAACTCAATATTAGGAAGGTGTCCTTAATGTTTTGTACACTCAGTCTATATCTATCTCCCACTTTCAATGTCCTAGACACATCAGATAACACTGAGGTTGGGCGGAAGTTTTGGCAGGATAATGAAAACCTGGCAATTTGCAAACACTCATGACTATGAACAGAGCACCCTCATGGAGCTGAGCCCCAGCTGTGGTAAACTAGTAGACAACTGGTAAGTTCAGACCATCTTCTGGCCACCTTGTTGTACTGCAAGAGACCTTGAAACAGCCCCATGAAAATAATACATTTTTTAAAAACTAGGCAAGTCGGTTAAGAACAAATTCTTATTTACAATGACGGCCTAGGAACATGAGTTAACTGCCTTGTTCAGGGGCAGAACGACAGATTTTTTACCATATCAGATTGGGGATTTGAACTAGCAACCTTGCATTTCTAAGTGTAAAATTCATGTTAAAATGCTCTAACCACTAGGCTACCTGCCGGCCCCAAACATGAGATGGATTCCAAACTAACAGTTACTTCCTACCTTCTATCCTAGATTACTTGTCCTCTTGAAATGTTCTTGAGGATCATGTTGGGATTTCAATGCAATCATAGGACAAAAATACAGGACAGTCACTGGTGATGATAAGAACAGCAGCATGGGAACTACAGTAGCTATGAGATATGTACCCTGGCTGCGGTCTATAAACTAGTTCCCCAGGCCTGACTAGAGACATGTGTTGCTCCATGACTCCACTCTAGTCACACAAGAGAGCTGACAATGGTACAGATAATCTGTCAGAGAGTTGGTGAGTTACGCAGAAGACTGCCCGTCTGCCTGGCCAGTACCACTTTCAGAGTTGGCCAGCACAACCTGGGGCTTACCTTAACTCTCTCTATATAGAGAGAAGGACGTGTTTGCAAGAGAACGATTGTGTGCTTCCGAGGTTATTGTATCTCGGTCTGGTATGTTTATTCCCCACTGAGACAAGCTGTAATATCTGACCTTGTCTATGAAACTGTATTCTATAATTGCACAGATGCAGGCAGGCAGAGCCCCAAAGGCTGGAGTTGGATGAAGAAAGCATAATTGTTATTATTTTCAAAGACACATTAACACACACACACACATTTGTTTGGTGGGAAAGCAGGTGCTATGATGAGGGACATACAGTGGGGCAAAAAAAGTATTTAGTCAGCCACCAATTGTGCAAGTTCTCCCACTTAAAAAGATGAGAGGCCTGTAATTTTCATCATAGGTACACTTCAACTATGACAGACAAAATTAGAAAAAAAATCCAGAAAATCACATTGTAGGATTTTTAATGAATTTATTTGCAAATTATGGTGGAAAATAAGTATTTGGTCAACAACAAACATTTATCTCAATACTTTGTTATATACCCTTTGTTGGCAATGACAGAGGTCAAATGTTTTCTGTAAGTCTTCACAAGGTTTTCACACACTGTTGCTGGTATTTTGGCCCATTCCTCTATGCAGATCTCCTCTAGAGCAGTGATGTTTGGTGCTGTTGCTGGGCAACACGGACTTTCAACTCCCTCCAAAGATTTTCTATGGGGTTGAGATCTGGAGACTGGCTAGGCCACTCCAGGACCTTGAAATGCTTCTTACGAAGCCACTCCTTCGTTGCCCGGGCGGTGTGTTTGGGATCATTCTCATGCTGAAAGACCCAGCCACGTTTCATCTTCAATGCCCTTGCTGATGGTAGGCTTTGTTACTTTGGTCCCAGCTCTCTGCAGGTCATTCACTAGGTCCCCCTGTGTGGTTCTGGGATTTTTGCTCACCGTTCTTGTGATCATTTTGACCCCACGGGGTGAGATCTTGCGTGGAGCCCCAGATCGAGGGAGATTATGAGTGGTCTTGTATGTCTACCATTTCCTAATAATTGCTCCCACAGTTGATTTCTTCAAACCAGGCTGCTTACCTATTGCAGATTCAGTCTTCCCAGCCTGGTGCAGGTCTACAATTTTGTTTCTGGTGTCCTTTGACAGCTCTTTGGTCTTGGCCATAGTGGAGTTTGGAGAATGACTGTTTGAGATTGTGGACAGGTGTCTTTCATACTGATAACAAGTTCAAACAGGTGCCATAAATACAGGTAACGAGTGGAGGACAGAGGAGCTTCTTAAAGAAGAAGTTACAGGTCTGTGAGAGCCAGAAATCTTGCTTGTTTGTAGGTGACCAAATACTTATTTTCCAACATAATTTGCAAATAAAATTCATAAAAAATCCTACAATGTGATTTTCTGGATTTTTTAAAACATTTTGTCTGTCATAGTTGAAGTGTACCTATGATGAAAATTACAGACCTCTCTCATCTTTTTAAGTGGGAGAACATGCACAATTGGTGGCTGACTAAATACTTTTTTTGCCCCACTGTACACATCTGTTGGGTTCATTATGATGAAAAATAAATCATAATGAACCTTTATTTGATCAGGGAGTCCTACTGAAACCAAGGTGTCGTCTACAGATGAGCCTTATGAAATGACTACAGCAGCACTGTGAGTTCACGTGTGATTACTGTTGTGATCTATTTGTAACACTTTGTATCTTCTAAGGGGGTTGCAAAGGGTTCATGAGTCGTTTATATAAACAGTTATAACACATTAGTTCAAACTGTGGTTCATTTTCAATAACTGACCCCAATATCTGTTTATGTTTGAGTCATTCAGCAGACACTCCTATCAGGAATGACTTACAGTGCATTCATCTTAAGATAGCTAGGTGAGAAAACCACTTAGATCCTGTAAACCATTCCATTTCAGACACCTCTTTCAATCATGTCTTATCTGGACCTGGTGTTTTGTCTAATACTTCTCCTCTGCTGAAATCTCCTCACACCTCCGACACTAAATACACACACTATGTGTATTAAATAAAACCTTATCACGAAGGAAAAATACCTCAGAAATGGTTTCAAAGTTTTGCTACGGTCCACTTCACAAAACAGACAAATCTAGTACAGTACAAGAACAAAGCGGCCCTTACCGCAAAACGCAGACTGATCAAATACATTGTAACTTCCAATCACCCACAAGGTCATACTCTGAAGTCCTTCCTCTGGATAATGACTGCATAACAATAACATAGGGCTCTCTCTCACTCCCTTTTTCTCCAGTGTCTAGATAGGCAAGGGTAGGAGGCAACATTATTCCATGACAAAACAATGGATAAGAGAGACACAGTGCTCTGCAAATAATACAGGACTTCATTGACATCACTTTCCCACCAGGTCAGGACAGAGAAGGATCTACACTACTTCACCTCATCTACTAGAAGTTTTGGCACAATCAATTGACCCATTTGGTCACATTACCAATTATTAGACAGGGATATTTGACCTACTTGGATTAGTCAATCTCAAAGCACTTTTCCACCTCGATCTACATGCTTCACAACCCTCCTCTATAGACTGAAGAGATCTGAACCATGCAGAGTGGTCCTTCTACCGTCCTCTCCTGTGCCCTGCTACTCCTGTGGACCCAGACCCTGACCCAGGCCTGCCAGGGGGACGAGCTGCCTCGTGACGTGGTGTTGGACTGGTTCAAACAGCGCCTCCTGGATGGGTTAGGGCTGGAGCAGCCCCCCGAGCCCAGCCACCAGGCCCCTGACGGGGGCAGAGAGAGAGCAGAGGCAGGGCGAGGTCACCGGAGGTCCACCAGGGCAGGGAGGGCAGCCTGGGCACAGGACCACAGGAGGCATCACCAGGAGAGCCATGAGCAAGTCATCCTCTTCCCCAACTCTGGTGAGTGAGAGTCCATATCCCTCTTTCTCCTTTTCTCAAGCTCCGATGCCCTGTTCCTTTTCCCTTCTCTTTAGTCAATCTCTCTTCACTAGTTCACTCCAAACGTGAAGTATGTCAGATATTTTTCCAGACAACAACTGTAGGTTGTTTCCCCATCGATTGACCTGGTCTTATTTCCACTGTCTGCCTTGTTTTTCCAGACTCTACCTGTGATAGCTCAGACTCCCCATCAGAGGAGAGAGCCACCAGCCACTTCACCTACTACTTCCAATCCTCCCTTGACAACCAGGAGTCTGCCATCACCTCAGCCCATTTCTGGTTATACGCCGGCGAGGGGGCCAGCAGGAACATCACCCCTCTCTTCCTCCTCACTTCAGACCATCAACTCCTCCAGGTGGCAGAGTTTCCAGCCAAGACCACCGCTGATGGCTGGACCACCTACCACTTCGAGCACCACCTCCTCACCGCCTTGACCCAAGGCCCCTTCGTACTCCAGGTGCGTTGCCCCGCCTGCAAATGCCACGCAAACGAAGCCGACAAAATGCCATTCCTTCACCTGCACACCCGACCTCACGGCCCAGACCGCTCTCCACGGCGAGCGGCCGCCACCATTCCCTGGTTCCCATCGTCCATCGACCTGATGCGGCCATCGCAGCAGAAGCCAGAGTACAGTGACTGTCAGCGGGAGATGATCAACATCTCGTTCCAGGAGCTGGGCTGGGACAACTGGATCGTTCACCCGAAGGTTCTCAACTTCTACTACTGTCATGGCACCTGCTCGGCTTTGGACCGCACCACTGCTATGCTGGGGATCAAACAGTGCTGCGCTCCGGTCCCCGGGACCATGAGGTCACTACGGTTTACCACTATGTCTGACGGAGGGTACTCCTTTAAATACGAGACCCTGCCCAACATCATACCAGAGGAGTGCACCTGTATCTAGGCCTAAAACCTCTTGAGATGGGCTCCGTTTTTCCAAGTAAGATTAATAGTTATGCTGGTGTAATCTAGGCCAGGGCAACTGTCTTCAGAGAACACCTAGGCTAGACCTATAACTGATAGGCCTGTATTTGTTATGCACCAATATTAATAGAACAAAATAAAGTTTGTTATTGATAAAGCTACACAAGATGCATTTTTAATCAAAATAATTTAAGAAACTGAAATGGGTGTGCAGTGTGTTCTTCCTTCTTGCCACAAGAGGGCAATGCAGACTCAGATGGTGTTTTAAAAGTAGCGAGGTCTACAGTGAAGTAATGATTCAAAACAAAGACATTGCAAAGTCATTCTGTTCAAATATATTTATTCATGTATTTCTATGAAACTAAACTCTACAGTTACAAAAACTACAAAACAATGTAACAAAAATACTACAAATATTGAAAAAAAATAGAATGATATTTTTGTACCGAATTTAAAAAATGAAATGAACACAGCGCACGACATGATCGTTTCCAGCTCAACCATTTCAAAGAACCATCACATTATGACAGATAAGCTAATGTTGGTGCATTTGCCTCCTTGGAATTCCAGTACAAACATAAAAAAGTTTAAACAAAACAACTCACCGACTAGCATGAACAAAAGGAACCAGGACAGGAGCAAAATGACAGGTACAGGAGGACTACAGGTGTTTCAACCGCATGGAAGAACATTTATAGGCATCACAGGATTCAAGCATTTCCCAGGTATTTATCACATTTGGCCAATTTGTTGGAATGACTAATATACAAGGCTTTAACAATGAGTGGAGTCTCATGGAATGTCAAAACAATTCATTTTTAATTACTAATCCTCTGAAAAAAGTAGTACAGTTAACGTCCAAGATGAAGTTAAAAGCGTTCGCTAAAGAACTGCACTTTCAGAAAACCTCCCACCACCTTGTATACAACACACATACATGGACACAGAAACATCCTCTTAGTGTCTGTGCAAAAGGACATCCCCCGCAGGCAAGTGTTCATTGTGGTTCACTCTGTATCCAGCAACAACAAGCCCTGGCATAACATGTGCAGTAAATGCTTTTAAGACTTTGTTGAGCCTCGCTTTTAAAATTGGACCGACTAGTAAACTTTGTCAATAGAGAGGAGGGGGGTAAATTAAAGCTTAAAGTGGATGAGAGCCAGTCACCTGACAGACTACAGAAACTGACTGGAGAACACTTTGGAAAAGAATGACTGCGGAAAAAATTGAAACAAAAATGGACAAACCAAAACGGGGTGTCGACTACATCTAGAAGGCTGTGCTTCAGCGACAGGCACTGCCAAAGTAGGGTGTGGGGTTTGGGCAAGCTGAAACTTGAGACCAAAGGATTTGGAGGCACTCAAGTTGAATGAGTCAGACGCTAAGGAGATTTGTACTGTAGCTTTACGGAAGCTTGGGCAGCTTTACATTTAAGTTGTCCCTGGCCCTTAATACTGCAAGGCCCTCCATCCCTCACACAACCACACTCTTCAGTCTCTCCGCTGGCTGGCTGTGTTCCCATGTGCTTCCCCATCCGTGGAGGGCCAGTTGGGAAGAGAAAGCAGGCAGGCAGGCGAGCAGGCATTAAGCAGGATTCAGGCATGTACTCCTGAGGGAACAACATGTTAGACAGGAAATAGAGGGATCTCTAGGTTCTCTACTACTTCATGGGAACAAACAGTACTGTGGGGTTATATTAGGTTAATGTCATTCTGTACAGTCATTCAAAATGGCTTAAGGAATCTGGAACAGGTTCAAATAAACACAATGTCTGAAAAATACATATGACACCTTCTTCAATCGCTCTTTCGTAGGACTGATAAAGCTAGAAACCTTCCTTCATATTGTTTTGACCCGTTCAGCAGTCAGATACTATTTGACATCCTTACCTTTCTCCCTGGCCGCCGCCTGTTTCTCCTGAGCCAAGTTGAGTCTGTTCTGCTCTGCAGCCGTGGTGTTGTTCTCAGGACTGCTGCTCCGTGACGGGGACCCCTGGCCCTCCTCGTTCTGGTAGGCCAAGTCCAGGTGCTGCTGGGCCATCTTCAGGTGCTTCCTCAGCCTCTCCAGGTCTCTGCTGGACGCCTCGTCCCCCAGGCTCTCCCTCCCATAGTCCCCCGCCAACGGATCCCTGAACTCTGCCTTCAGCTTGCCTGCCGGGTCCTTCTTCCCCAGGACCGTGTGGTACCCTGGCGGGGCCGTGGGTCCATGGCGGGAACTGCAAAGGGACCCCCGGGCCACAGGGGGAAGAGCCGGGGTGGGGTGGCGCCTGGCGCGCCCGCGGAGGGTGTCTCGGACTCCGCCGACACCGAGATGGAGAATCTCCAGGAGGGTGAGTGTGGTGCAGAGGAGAGACACCACGTACATGACCAGGAGGAAGATAGTCTTCTCGGTGGGCCGCGAGACGAAGCAGTCCACCGTATGCGGACAGGGAGAGCGCGTGCACACGTAGAAGGGCGCCACCTCGAAGCCGTAGAGGACATACTGGCCTAACAGGAAGGCCACCTCGAAGGCGATGCGTGAGATCAGCGAACACACGTACACCTTCATCAGGCCGTCACGCGCGATCCGCCGCCGACCGTCGTGCTTCTTCACAGAGCCTGGAGACGAGGCAGAGACAAACTAACTCACTGACAGCAAGCCACAGGGCAAGTCAAAGTAAAGGGACGGGTGTGATCCACACACAGATTTAAAGTCAAATAAAAAGCCATTTCTCTGGTGACAACTTCATAACCAGTGTGAATGAAAAGAGACAGTTTGAGGAGAAGCTGTGCCTCGCCCTACCTTCTGTCACCTTCTCTTTGTCCTTCACCTCGATCTCCTCAGTGATCATGGGGTCCTCCTCTCCGTTGTCCTCTGCCTCCTCGTAGTCCCGCTGTGCCCCCCGGGTCACGATGGGCATTCTCCTCTTCCCGGCGCGATGAAGAGGTCGGTACTCAACATCGTCCATGCGGGCGATCTTGTGCATGGCAAAGCCCAAGTACATGATGGTAGGGGTGGTGATCAGGATCACCTGGAGGAGAGAGGGAGGGAGTGGATGGTAGACAGGGAATTCACAGTCCCTGAGCGATTGCTTACAAAGACATAAGCAGTTAATGGTTTGTTTGTGTCAACAGGTTATACATCCCATCTGTTATGGCTACACACACACACACCTTATAGTTACTTCACCCTACCTTGAGAAAACATTTCCATATGCTTGACTCAGTCTCACCTGGAAGATCCAGAAGCGGACGTGTGAGAGAGGAGCGAAGGCGTCATAGCAGACGTTCTCACACCCGGGCTGCTGCGTGTTGCAGACGAACTTAGCCTGTTCATCGTAGTAGATGGTCTCGCCCCCACGGCCGTCAGCACGATGCGGAAGATGATGAGCACAGTCAGCCAGATCTTCCCCACAAACGTGCTGTGGTTGGAGATCTCATCCAGGAGACGCGTCAGGAAGCTCCAGCTCATGATGAGGCCTCAGCAGACACCTGGCCAGGAGCCCTCTCAGCTCTGGGGGGGGTGATGTTATTTTCAGTGTGACAGTTACCTGAAAAAGCGGTTTCTGGTGCACCTGGCTCATCTTCAGATTTTCAAAGAAAGAAAGAACACCCTGATCATCATGTCAGTTATGGAGGTGGGACGAGTGTTAGGAGCAAGAGGATAAGCTGGATTGGTTGAAACCAGTTCTTATTGACCCCTGAACATGAATTGACAAAACAGTTAACTGAAAAGGCTACTTCCTATTCCTGAAAGGGAATTTGACTGAATTAAAAATGGCCTCATTGACCCCAACCCCACTCTCTAGAAAAATAAAACACTTGTGCCCCCTATTGATCAAATCAAATATTGCTCCACTCCATCCACAACGTTCATAAATGATGAGCCATACGTGCATATAAAAGGAGGGCACAGGGAGGGTTGGATGATGACACACTCCCAGGTTAAATATTATTATAGGAACCAGAAGAGCAGGCGCCAGGTAGAATATAATGACCTAGTGGGAGTACTGTGGTAGAAGTATCACGAGATGAACGTGTTGCAACGTCCATGTCTCACACCCAGGCTTCAGATCTATGGCCATAGGTTTCCTTGTGAAGGATTTAACAAGTGTGGTTTCTGGTTTCACAATATGCTTTTTGCTGTGATGTAAAAAGGAGGTTGTTCATTTGGAAGCACAATAAAAAAAAGTTAAAAGGTAATTTTTATAGACTGAACTGCTAGTGAACCATGTATACTGTCCGGTGGACCGGCCCAACAAAAATAGATTCTTGACAGTAGAAAAAGACCAGGTCAGTCCATACTGTATCACGTGGTACCCTAGTGGATTGTGGTTCCCACCTACATTCTTACAACGCCCTGTCATTCCAAACCCCAGCCTGCTCACTACCACCTCTAAAGACTGGGGTCGGCAAGTCACAGCAAGCTGGGACTTCACACTGGGGAGAGAGGATGGTGCGGGTCAGAGAAGCAAGGCAGACCAGATGGGAAAGCTTAGCAGCAGCAGGATAGGAAGACAAAGGACTGGAGGGGGTCAGCCTGTAGAGTCACAGTATTTACCAGGACAGTGAATTATGCTAGATGAGGAGGTAGGTCAAGATAGAAGCTACTGCAAGGAAATAAATTGTCCCCAGTAAAGTGTGTACAGACATTTCAATGGCATACTGTGTACACAGTGAGCTCCAGAAGTATCAGGATAGTGGGATTGTTTTGACTCTGTACTCCAGCACTTTGGATATGAAATGATAGTGACTGAGGTTAAAGTGCAGATGTCAGCTTTACTTTGAGGGTATTATTGGGTGAACCATTTAGAAATCACAGTACTTTTTGTACATAGCAGCGCTATGTACCCCCCCCCCCAATTTAAAAAAAGTATTAGGACAAATGCACTTATGTGTATTAAATTAGTAAAAGGTTAAGTATTTGGCCCTATATTCATGGGGCGGCAGGGTAGCCTAGTGGTTAGAGCGTTGGACTAGTAACCGGAAGGTTGCAAGTACAAACCCCCAAGCTGACAAGGTACAAATCTGTCATTCTGCCCCTGAACAGGCAGTTAACCCACTGTTCCTAGGCCGTCATTGAAAATGAGGATTTGTTCTTAACTGACTTGCCTTGTTAAATAAAGGTTAAAAAAATAATAGCAAGCAATGAAAACATCAAGCTTGTGACTTTAGAAATGTGTTGGAAGCATTTGCTGTTTGTTTTTGGTTGTTTCATATTATTTTGCACCAAATATTAATGAATGGTAAATAGTGTATTGTGCCATGAGTCACTTTTTATAAATATGATACGTTTCTAAAGCGCTTCTTTAATGTGTATGCTACCAGGATTACGGAAAATCCTGAATGAATCGTGAATAATGATGAGTGAGAGAGAAAGTGAAACAGAAATATAATGCACATCATCTGCACTTTAACCTCAGTCATTCCATCATTTCCAATCCAAAGTGCTGGAGTACAGCAGCAAAACAAGAAAATGAGCCACTGTCCCAAAACCTTTAGCGCGCACTGTATTCAACATGAACCTGTCTAGGAGTGTTCATCTAAAATCAACAGTCATCATTACTCATCTTCATCAAAGACCTCCATTTACCTTGCTGACTTTCTAGGTGTTCCAAGAAACAAGAACTAGCCCTTCTTTCCCACACTAGTCATCTCTGGTTTCAAATATCCCAGAATACATGTGGGTGAGGTGACACGACAAAGTCCTGATCTAGTGCCAGTACCTGAGGGCATACCTCGCCAATCTGCCATCCATGGCATTGCCAGGTCCTCTCAACTTGACTTTGGGGGGCTGCCCGCTTTTCCGGAATGGGTGCAGTAAGCCGATTTAACAGGCCTATTTGACCATCATTCTGTACAACTGAATCAATGTCTTTCCTAGTTTACCACTGCAAATCTGTGTTAACAGTTAACCCGTGGCAGTTAACCCGTGGCAGTTAACCCGTGGCAGTTAACCCGTGGCAGTTAACCCGTGGCAGTTAACCCGTGGCAGTTAACCCTACACATTTTCACTGGACAATGTTTGTTCTTAAAGATCACATGAAATGGAAAAAGTAACAACTTGTCTTAATACAGTATAGTAAATACTTGGAGAGAAAACTTCCAGAACTGTTCACATTAAAATGTACCTAAATCAACCCAATCATGATGGAGTTTAGAATCAGTTCATTTAAAATTGTAGTTTCAAGTAACTTTAAATAATATTCTAACATTAAAGATGAAATGTTCTGTAGGAAATATAATCATATATTGTTACAATGAATATTTTAGATCATTGGGGCAGAAGTAGTGGTATCAGACTCTTGACACGGTAACAATATGAGATCGGCTGGTTTATTCTTCTGTGTTTTTGGTTGAAAGTTTGTTTTAACACACAGGTGCAAGTGATCTCCTGTTAGTAGATATGCAATGGACCCAGCATATTTAAACTGGCTAAACAGAACCTAGATTAGCACTCCTACTCTGAGACACTATGAATATGTTCAGTGACAATCTCCTCAGTGATCTGATACTGGATCCTCTCCATTTCACAGTGTACTTTGAGAACACAACAGCCATTGAAGATGACAGGTATTATCTAGCCATTGTCTAAAATGTCTCAGGTAATTAGAACATCCAATGTCACATAATGGTCCATGTAATCAAACCGCTCTTCAAAACAAAAAAACACTGTCCCAGCAGCCTAAGCATTGTGCAAGAAAATGGGTCAGCCAGCTCTCTTCTGAACTTCCTTCTGGCTTTGAAAAGCAATGCCACCTTCCCAATGCGTACCATTTCAGCTTTGGTCAATTGAAGCCTAGCCCACAGCTAACAGGCATGCTGCACTGCTCATGCCAGCAAAAGCCATGTGTCCAGTTAAGTTCCTCCAACACAGGAGAGAATATTAAACCAGGCCAAAGAAACACTGGCATCCTATACAGCAAAAAGGCCATCTAGGATATCTAGTGAAGAGATGTAAACAAGTGGGCAGTCAGGGAGTTTGATTAAGCTGAACCACGGTGCACCGGTCTATGGCCCGTGACGTGAACGGCAAAAGAGGTGAGGGAGGAGCGCCGTTCTCAACTCAAACAGTAATCTGCACCGTTTTAGGCATGTTGTCAAGGCAGCAGCATGGTGCATCAGAAACATATTTCCTATAAAATATACCCTACCGGTCAAAGGTTTGGGGTCACTTAAATGTTCTCATTTTTGAAAGAAAAGCATATTTTTGTCCATTAAAATAACATAAAATTGATCAGAAATACAATGTAGGCATTGCTAATGTTGTAAATGACCTTTGTAGCTGGAAACAGCTGTTTTTTATGGAATACCTACATAGGTGTACAGAGGCCCATTATTAGCAACCATCACTCCTGTGTTCCAATTATAATTTTAAAAGGCTAATTGATCATTAGAAAACACTTTTGCAATTATGTTAGCACAGCTGAAAACTGTTGTTCTCATTAAAGAAGCAATAAAACTGGCCTTCTTTAGACTAGTTGAGTATCTGGAGCATCAGCATTTGTGAGTTCGATTACAGGCTCAAATGGCCAGAAACAAAGACCTGTCTTCTGAAACTCATGGACCACTTAATGGACCAAAAACATTTGCTTTTCTTTTAAAAACAAGGACATTTCTAAGTGACCCCAAACTTTTGAATGGTAGTGTTGTTCGAATTTTTTTTTTAAACTACACTGAACAAAAATATAAAGGCAACAATTTCAAAGACCTCACAGAGTTACAGTTCATAAGGAAATTGGTCAATTGAAATAAATTAGGCCCTAGTCTATGGATTTCACATGACTGGGAATACAGATATGCATCTGTTGGTCACAGATGCATATGGGCCTCAATACCTCTTCACGGTATCTCTGCATTCAAAATTGCCATCAATAAAATGCAATTGGGTTCATTGTCTGTAGCTTATCCCTACCCATACCATAACCCCACCATGGGGCACTCTTCACAATGTTGACATCAGTAAACCACTCGCCAACATGACGCCATTCACGTGATCTGCGGTTGTGAAGCTGGTTAGACGTACTGCCAAATTCTTGAAAACGCAGGTGGCCTATGGTAGAAAAATTTACATGCAATTCTCTGGCAACAGCTCTGGTCTATATTCCTGCAGTCAGCATACCAATTGCACCCCCAAAAAAAAAAAAAAAATATCTATGGCATTGTGTTGACAAAACTGCACATTTTAGTGGCCTTTTGCCCCCATCACAAGTTGCACAGGGTGTTAAGGATTGTGCCGTTTAATCGTCCATCCACCTGACAGTTGTGGCATATCTTGGCAAAGAAGAAATGCTCACTAACAGGGATGTAACATTTGTGCAGAACATTTGAAAGAAGCTTTTTGTGCATATGGAACATTTCTGGCATCTTATTTCAGCTTATGAAACATGGGACCAACACTTTTCATGCGTTTATATTTTTTTGTTCGGTGTAGTTTATTGGGGAGGCAGATAAAGCATTTATCAAAATCAATCACTTTTGCACGTGAAAACAGAATCCTACTCATTACTCCATGTGTTCACCTACATCACCTTGGTTTTGAGACATCTTCAGATGCTAGAGCTGGGCACCTGGCTCACGCCCAGGTGGTAACCGGATCCAAGACCAATGTAATCACTTCTAACCCGATGCAAACTTCTTCCACCAAGGCAACCCGGACAACCTAGGCCTGGCATTCAAATTAAACCCAAACAGCAAGAGAACACTAGACTAAATGGACCAGTAAAGATGGCCACCTGATAGGCTAACATGTGGGTGATATTTGAAAGGTTCACACACAAAAACAGTTGAGGTGTGAGGGCAAATAAGCCTACTAAACACTTCAAGCCCTCAAAATCAACAACTGACCAAGACAGAGTAGCTCCTTCTCATCTGGACCAAAGCTCATCCTAGGCTACTGAGCCAGCAAAGGAATGTGGTTAATTACAAGTCAGTGAAGTAAAGAGGGGGATGGGAGTTGAGCAGTGCAGAAGGCCTGGTAGTGAAGGTATCCGGTCAAGGTACAGCGTGTTAACATTCCTTGGCCTCTAACCAAAAACAGAGATGGCCCATGGTGTAGGCCGAGGGCACATGCATGAAACCACTGACTGCATGCTGTCGGTCACACATGGCAACCAATAAACCTACAAACACCAGTCATTGAACTTCACTATGTCACTCATAGAACGGTGACTGTATGATGTGGACTGTGTAGAAGGCCAATGAGCCGGAGAATTTAGATAAGGCTTGTTTACTCACCATCAAGCGTTTCATTAGCGACTAAATTGGCTACACGCGTTAAAATGAACTGCTTAACGAGGGGTTGATATCTCGATTGATAAAAATAACTGATGTTAAGATTATCGAGATAATGAAGGTCTAAACAAAGTTTGACATCATGGCTGGAAGGCGTTTGGTTAAAAAAAAAGTGATGGAAAAATCCATCAGAAACATTGGCCCGTAACCGTTGTTGATACACTCAGCAAACAATATTAAAAAACTTGATTCCGGACAACCATTTCATTGTAAATTCTGAATTTAGATTAAATTAATACAAAAGAAGCAAACCTACGCGCCTTGAGTCAAATTGCCCAAGAAAAGCTAAAGATCACACGATTGTAGCTTCGCTGACTGCGCGCACACAACCGTGGTAATTTAGGGGACAAAAAAGTATCGTTAAACTTTGAGCAAGGATTGATAGGCAGCAACTTGTGGAAGTAATACATTGACACTAGTAAATTAAACTGCGTGTAAAGTTACATTGAGCGTTTGTGAACCATGTAAAAAAAACATCTCAAAGGATTATGGGTCTCCTCGCAAAAACTCACCTTTAAGGCTCAAAACTGTCCTTCTTGTTTTCAGCCTTAATTCCCCTCGTAGCCTCTCCAAACTATCAACAACTGTTCTTTCTCCTCCGCGGCTCTTTCATAAAACTACAACCCCCTCTTTTTTAACCCATTCGGCGCTTTGTAGTACCATGTGACCCCTGCATCCATGTCGGGGCCCCAAACACATTCATGCAGGACAAAAGAAGAGTCCCGAAATCCCTTTTCTCCTCCTACCATACCTCCACGTAACCCTGCCCCGTTTAGGAGGCCCTTAACTGAAACGTGAGATATACTAGCTGACTAGATACTGTTTGCTGTTTACTGTAATTAAGTTCACACTTTTTAAAATATAATTTCATTGCTATTCTCAGATTAATTAAAGAAAGCCAGAGATTTAGGAAATAGCCTTTTATAGCCTCTACAATCAAAAAACACAATAGGGAGGTGCCGTTAAGGATCTGCTTTAACTTTGAGGTAGTTATATTGAGGTAGTTAGTTATACATGTCACAATTTATGTCACAATTTTTTAACCTTTATTTAATTAGGCAAGTCAGTTAATTAAGAATAAATTCTTATTTTCAATGACGGCCTAGGAACAGTGGGTTAACTGCCTGTTCAGGGGTAGAACGACAGATTTGCACCTTGTCAGCTGGGGGATTTGAACTTGCAACCTTTTGGTTACTAGTCCAACACTCTAACCACTAGGCTACCCTGCCCCAGCTGCTCCCTGTCTGTCTTGTTGGTTGTGTAGATAGGGAGAAAGAGTATGCTATAACAACATGCCCCCTGCTGTCCCTATCACACAGTTGTAGAGCTGGACCAGAACCAGATCGACACTCAGCTCAACACTGTGAGAGAATGGCTGTGGGATTCCACAGCAGCCCAGCTGTGTGCCTGTGTCCAGATGGCCAAAGAATGTCCACTCTAGTTATGTAGCTATGTCTAATATGTATCGTAAGTCTACTGGGGAAATGGCATATGCATTTCTGTCACTTGTAAAACTAATAATATCCTAATTGATAGCACAGGGGGTTGGTGGCACCTTCATTGGGGAGGACGGGCTCGTGGTAATGTCTGGAGCGGCGTAAGTGGAATGAAATACATTAAACACATGTGTTTCCAGGTGTTTGATGCTATTCCATATGCTCCGTTCCAGCCATTATTATGAGCCGTCCTCCACTCAGCAGCCTCCACTTATTGATAAGATTGTGTATCGTGTGTCATACATAGCAAGATGCCAGTGATTCAATGTCTACAGCATCTTGAACCCAAAAGCATACCTCCCAAGTGAGTTTGATAAAAGTAGAATAGAAAATTCCAATCTTGAGTCGAAGCACCTGTTGCCTGAACTCAAGCTTGGTATTTTGGCTGGTCTCAGCGCACATGCTCTCACAATTAAAATGGGCTGTGTGTACACATTCCTCCACTGTTAAAACCTTTAAATTCACACATAACAGCTTGCATAGTGGTGCCAACATCCGATGTTTGTCATATATGGTATGGTAATAGACCGGTCCCACTGTAACGTCCACAAACCCGGAACCCATCTATCACAGGCTTATTTGCCAAACAAAAACCTTGTTTGAAATAACAGGAGACAGATTTAATAGGGTAAGTGCTGCTGGAGTTTATTGGAACAATACAGAGTACCTACGTCAAACATGTGGGCGTCATGCAAGACAAAACAGGTCCGCTAATGTTGTTTACTACAGCTGGTTTATTATGCCATAGGTGTGATAATCAAAAGCATAATCCACTCCTACTGAATCTCTTTAAAACACCCTCCCCACCCTTACAAGAAAATATTGCAGTTATGAAACTGCAGTAACTGCAGTCGACTGAGGTATTTTGGATAGAGTAATTGGAGAATAACTGCAGTTCTACTGCACTGTAACTGAAGTTACACTGCAAAATTACTGCAGTAAAAAAAACGGTGATATTTTGGATGCAGTATTTGCAGCATACTGCAGGTAGACTGCACTTTAACTGCAGTTATACTGCATTGTATTGCATTCTGACTGCAATCTTTTTTCTTAAAAGGCACTGGGTAAAGACATCAGTTCAATGTTTAGTTTTGATTTACATTTGGTTGAGTTGTAAACTAATGTGAATTCCACATGAAATCAACAAAGCATGTCACCATGTTATTGGATTTATGTTATAAGTTAGGAGGAAATTCCCTTTACAGTGATTACTTTTTGCAAATCCAATCGGTTTTCACTTTTTTTATTTATTTTTTGGTAGGTTGATACGTTGATACAACCCGTTTTTACCCAGTGGGTCTTTAACACGTTTCCTGAACAGAGTCCCATCCCATCTTCACAGCCAGGAAGGGCTCGTTGCCATCAACAAAGCCCTTCCAAAAAATGATTGCAGTTTTGAAACTGCAGTAAAAGTGCAGTAACTGCAGTTGACTGTGGTATTTTTAACACAGTAATTGCAGAATAACTGCAGTTCTACTGCACTCTTAACTGCAGTTACACTGCACAATTACTGCAGTATTTTATTTATTTTGAATGCAGTATTTGCAGCATAGTGCAGTTATACTGCACTCTAACTGCAATATTTTTCATGGGGGGGGTGTATTTACTACTTACAGGTGGTATGTTGACTCTCTCTGGTGTCATTCACAGTGCTCAATAAGGAACTGTTGGTCTTAACTCTGGAAAAACAAACAGAAGAAAGCCCCCTCCCTGCATGGCAGTGACAGCAGGACTGGGACACTGCTGTCTTCTCCCAGGGGTGGGCAACGCTTGAGTAGCATTGCCAGAGCAGTGTCAAGGGCCCCAAGAATGTTGCAGGAAGTGTGTATGTTGTGATATTTAACACTACTATCCCAATCCGTCTCACGCAAGTAGAGAAAATGTCCCCACATCTTCATCTCCACGTGAATGTCAGTCTATCACCTCTGGGTCTTTTACGCAGTCAGTTGAATTAGTGTCTCCTTTGGGCAACTGTTGGTCCGTACAAATGAAGTCTTAACATTTTGACGTATGTGCCTGCCAGGTAGATCGGATGTATTACATATCTGGTGCTGTGTTCCCCTGTGTTCCCTACCATTTGGGGGGGGAGTAGGACATCAAATAACAGTTCTTTATTAGCCATGTGGTGGGTTGATTAGTAGAGTTGTGCGTCGCAGATGTTTTATTTCACATTTTAGTCATTTAGCAGACACTTGTCCAGACTGATTTATAGTACCAAGTGCATCCGTTTTCATAGTTTTTTTTCGTACTGGTCCACCATGAGAATTGAATCCACAACCATGGCATTGCAAGCACCATGCTCTACTAACTGGGCAAACAAGAACTACTTGAAAATGTTAAATCGGTGTGTACAGGGGTGTGGGGGCTGTGCTTCGGCAAAGTGGGTGGGGTTATATCCTGCCTGATTGGCCCCATTCAGGTGTAACATTGGACGGGGTCACAGTGTCTTGCGACCTGTCTCAGTCCCCAGGATCTATGCTGCAATAGCCTATGTGCCAGGGGACTATCATCAGTCTGTCTTGCCTTATCTGATGTACTGTGTGTTCTTAGGCATGCTCTCTCTATCAGAGGAGGCTGCTATAGGAGGACAGGCTCATAGTATTGTTTCCATGTATTTAGTAGCATTCCATTCTCTAATTCTCCTCCATCTCTCTATGTCTCCCGTCCTGGAGGACCATGCCTCAGGACTACCTGGCCTGACGACTCCTGGCTGTTCCTGTCCCGTCCACCTGGTCGTACTGATCCAGTTTGTTCTGTGGTCCTGACTGCTGCTGTTGACCCCTGACCCCGATTCACCGGCCACTCTCTCTCATCTCAGAACACCTGGTCATGAAAAGCCAACTGACATTGACTCCCGAGTTGTTGAACTGTTGCCCTCTCTATAGCCACCATGGTTATTATATGACCCTGCTGGTGATCTATGAACGTTCAAACTTCTGGAATGAATGGCCACATGTACTCTTAACTCCCCACTCGGCCCAGCCAGAAGAGAACTGCCATCCCCTTTGAGCACGATTCCTCTCCAGGTTTCTTCCATAGGTTGCCTCCTTGTAGGGAGTTTTTCCTAGACGTTGTGCTGCTTTCTCTTTGGAGATTTGGTCCTGACCAATCTCTCCCTGAAAGGAAATCATTTAACATCGAGGGTTTTAAAGTGCTTCTTTCTTTCCTTGTGAGCCCTGACATGACAGGAATGGATAGACAGACTATCAGTGTAAAGGTTAAGCCTATAGTACACATGAATCTATTTCAAAGCTTCGTGTAACCTTTCAGAATTTGTATTCCTCCTATGAAAAATGTCACTTGGTGTGGAAATGTTCTTGTATTACACAATAAAATCTTAGGAATTGTCAAAGTTTTCATTGAAGAACCACAAGGGGTTCTGATGGGGCAGAAAGTGATGATTATTGGTAGTTGTGTGGCCACGTGGATGACTGGAGGATTAACGTGACGATGGGGATGGGGGGGGGTGCATTGCTGCGGTTGTGGTTGAGGTTGGGCTGACTGTGTGAGGACAATAAAAAATTTAAAAAACTTCAGAACTACATGATTACAGAGGGAAAAGTAGCTATTGGAACTTTCTCACTGTGAAAATGAAAGAGTTGGACAAACATGTGGAAATACAGTGTCATAAGAGGATGTATTTGTACCACAGATATGCATTTTTATTTAAAGTATAAAAAGCTATAGTTTTTTATCATTGATTTGCTGACGGTAAATAAATTAAGTTACACACATCTTTTTGTCATCCACTTCTACACATCTTTTCATCTGTCTACATCAAAAATAGCATTCACTTGACATTCACAATATAGTTATGCTAATACCTCTAGTGCAGTTTAAGACTATACATTTTAACAGACAGCCACAAACCAACTAACATCTCCCACTTTAAAACAGGTCAGTCAGAACCCTGCCCTTTCACATTCCCTATCATGCATATTCTGCACTTTTCCCAAGGATACAGAACACAGATACTGTCCCGGTTCATTGCCTTTGGCTGCAACTCTTCACTTGGGTTACTTTGGCCTTCGGTTGCCCTTTTCCTTTACATAATCACAGTGTTTAGAGACATCAAAGACCCTGATTAAAAAGAAAATAACTAAGAGGTGTCACATCAGAGGTGTCCGGAGCGGAGCCTCACAGGATGGCTAGAGAGCCTTGTGCCGAGCGTGTGATGTCACAACTCACTGTTCCAGTCCCGGGACTCCTGATGAAGTCACAGTCCACTGAGCTTCAGAGGAATGGACTAACCTCCTTGATAACACACACACACACACAATTACCCCTCAACTCACATTTTTGCTTAAACCCTTTGTCCCTCCTTATCCTGTCCTCACCCCCTTGAAAGAAACACATGATTCCCCCTCACCCCTTTCACATATTCAAGGTGCATTAGAACGTAGCAGGACTGGCAACACCACAAGGCACTCTCCCTGGCTGGCTATACTGGCAGGGTTAGAAAATGGACGGGATTCAGATGAGGCGTTAACAGATCAGTGCTTTTGTAAAAGTGAACAAACATGAGGAAATCATAGTTGGCTTCAAACCAGGTAAACATACTGTCCTATTGAGGGTCAAGTCTGACAGTGAAGACAGACAGACCCACACTCACACACAGTTGGAAGGGTGGATGTTTTCCCTCAGGCTGGTAGGGTGAGGTTGGTGATGGCGAGTTTGACTCCGAACATGTTCTCCCATTGTGTTCTGACCCAGACCAGCAGGTCCTGCACCAGCTCTGCACTGTCAGAGTGCAACGACCACGTCTTCTCCTCCTTCACTATCTGCACAGGAAACACATACAGACACTCATGCTCAAATCAAACTTTATTTGCCACATGCGCCGAATACAACAAGTGTAGACTTTACCGTGAAATGCTTCCTTACAAGCCCTTAACCAACAGTGTAGGTCAAGAAGAAGAAAATATAAAATATAACACAATAAGAATAACAAGGCTATATACAGGGGCACCGGCACCGAGTCAGTGTGCAGGGGTACAGGCTAGTTGAGGTAATCTGTACATGTAGGTTGGGGCGAAGTGACTATGCATAGGTAACAAACAAACAGCGAGTAGCGGCAGTGTACAAGGGAGGGGTCAATGTAAATTGTCCGGTGGCAATTTTTATGAATTGTTCAGCAGTCTAATGGCTTGGGGATAGAAGCTGTTGAGGAGCCTTTTGGTCAAAGACTTGGCGCTCCGGTACCGCTTGCCGTGCGGTAGTAGAGAAAAGTCTCTAACTTGGCTGACTGGAGTCTCTGACAATTTTCTGGGCTTTCCTCTGACACCGCCTATTATATAGGTCCTGGATGGCAGGAAGCTTGGCCCCAGTGATGTTCTGGGCTGTTCGCCATACCCTCTGTAGCACCTTACGGTCAGATGCCATACCAGGCAGTGATGCAACCGGTCAGGATGCTCTCAATGGTGCAGCTGTAGAACCTTTTGAGGATCTGGGGACCCATGCCAAATCTTTTCAGTCTCCTGAAGGGAAAAAGGTTGTGTCGTGCCCTCCTCACGACTGTCTTGGTATGTTTGGACCATGATAGTTCATTGGTGATGTGGACACCAAGGAACTTGAAACTCTCGACCCACTCCACTACAGCCCCGTCGATGTTGAGCGAGGCATGTTCGGCCCGCCTTTTCCTGTAGTCCACAATCAGCTCCTTTGTCATGCTCATATTGAGAGAGGGCCTATAGGCCGTCACATCGTTGTCGGTGATTAGGCCTACCAGTGTTGTGTCGTCAGCAAACATAATGGTGGTGTTGGAGTCGTGTTTGGCCACGCAGTCGTGGATGAACAGGGAATACAGGAGGGGACTAAGTACACACCCCTGAGGGGCACCAGTGTTAAGGATCAGAATTGGCTGACGTGTTGTTTTCCTACTCTTACCACCTGGTGGCGGCCCGTCAGAAAGTCCAGGATCCAGTTGCAGAGGGAGGTGTTTAGTTCAAGAGTCCTTTGCTTAGTAATGAGCTTCATGGGCACTATGGTGTTGAATGCTGAGCTGTAGTCAACGAACAGCACTCACATAGGTGTTCCTTTTGTCCAGGTGAGAAGGGGCGGTGTGGAGTGCGATTGAGATTGCGTCATCTGTGGATCTGTTGGGGCAGTATGTGAATTGGAGTGGGCCTAGGGTGTCCGGAAGGATGCGGTTGATGTGAGCCATGACCAGCCTTTCAAAGCACTTCATGGCTACCGATGTGAGTGCTACGGGGCGGTAATCATTTAGGCAGGTTACCTTCGCTTCCTTGGGCACAGGGACTATGGTGGTCTGCTTGAAACATGTACACACACACACACACACACACACACACACCTATATCATGCGGTTTGGTACACGGCAAAGAATGAGTTGCTGACCATTTCAACATTTTTGGAAGTGATGGAACAATGCTTGAAAGTGTTGATTGTTTGAAATATCTGGGTTTGAGGATAGATTCTGAATGATTTTTTGGACAGCATATAGATCATATTATAAAAACAACATTTTTCAAATGTTAAGATCAAACTGTTTTTTTTAACTAATAGAAACATCACCATGTGATGACATTTGTAAATATCTACCGGTACACTACCGGTCAAAAGTTAAAACACCTACTCATCCAAGGGTTTTTCCAAGGTATTTTTTTTTGTTGTAGAATAATAGTGAAGACTCAAAACTATGAAATAACACATATGGAATCATGTAGTAACCAAAAAAAAGTGTTAAACAAATTTAAATATATTTTACATTTGAGTTTCTTTAAAGTAGCCACCCTTTGCGTGAATCAGGCCTTCATGGTCGATTCGCTGCAAAGAAAACACTACTAAAGGACACCAATAATGAGAAACACGAGCAATGGACATTAGCCAAGTAGAAATCTTTCCTTCGGTCTGATGAGCCCAAATGTAAGATTTTTGGTTCCAACCGCCGTGTCTTTGTGAGACGCAGAATAGGTGAAGGGTTGATCTCCGCATGTGTGGTTCCCACCGAGAAGCATGGAGGAGGAGGTGTGATGGTGCTTTGCATGTGATACTGTTGGTGATTTTAGAATTCAAGGCATATTTAACCAGCATGGCTAGCACAGCGATACGCCATCCCATCTGGTTTGAGCTTAGTGGGACTATCATTTGTTTTTCAACAGGACAATGACCCAACACACCTCCAGGCTGTGTAAGGGCTATTTGACCAAGAAGGAGTGTGATGGAGATCTGCATTAGATGACCTGGCCTCCACAATCACCCAACAACCCAATTGAGATGGTTTGGGATGAGTTGGACCGCAGAGCGAAGGAAAAGCAGCCAACAAGTGCTCAGCATATGTGGCACTCCTTCAAGACGGTTGGAAAAGCATTCCAGGTGAAGCTGGTTGAGAGAATGCCAAGAGTGTGAAAAGCTGTCATCAAGGCAATGGGTAGCTCCTTTGATGAATCTCAAATCTCAAATATATTTTTATTTCTTTAACACTTTTTTGGTTACTACATGATTCCATATGTGTTATTCATAGGTTTGAAATGCAATGTAGAAAATAGTAAATAAAGAAACCCTTGAATGAGTAGGTGTTCAAACTTTTGACTGGTACTGTACATATTACCTCGACTAACCTGTAGCCCCGCAAATTGACATGGTACCGAAACAACCCGTATATAGACTTGTTATTGTTATTTTATAGTGTTATAGATTCTTTTTTTACTTTAGTTTATTTAGTAAATATTTTCTTAACTCTTATTTATTTTTCTTATAACTGCCTTGTTGGTTAAGGGCTTGTAAGTAAGCATTTCACGGTTGGATTTGGCGCATGTGACAAATAAAATTAGATTTCATTGTTATTAGACAGTAGTTGCCACATTCTTCTTCTTACTAAGTATTGTTCGTTTGTTAGTTGTTTTCATCTGGACACTCTTGAAAACAGGATGGTGCATCTCAAGAGATTTCATCCTGAAAAATGTCTAATAAAACATAAACGTGTGCCCAGCTTTGCTCATGATAGCATTTAGCTTATCCAGTTTACCATTGAGAACTTGGAGAAGTCCTTCCTAATTTAAGACCAATCACGTCTCTTTCCTCCCTCAGTCTCACCTCATCGTAAAGCTTGATGTCCATTCTGCACGGGTCAGATGACCATAGATGGACAGAGCTGACACAGCTGATTGGCTGGGTCTCCTGAACAGTGACCCGCCCACTGCAGGGTCCCCCGTTCTCATTGGCTGATGGGTGGGGCAAGCTCTTGCTCCATTGGTGGTCTTCGTTGAGCAGGTACAGGGTTTCCCGGGTGGCCAGCACTGTCAGAGGGGTCACACGGTCTTCTGGCAGAGAGAACAAATAAAAAATATGCATTTGGATAAATGTTTAAACCACCTCCCCCCTGTACAAATTATAATCATATACTTGCATCTAAATAGTTTGGCTTGTATTGTATTTATCTAACTGGGGGCCTTATAGCACGTCTCAAAGTGTTTTACCGTCTGGTTAACAGACACGGGGAGAGCCATATCAGTGGGATGTCGGTACTGTGGTGAGATAAGACAAAGAGCTCTCATCTCCCAGGCACTCCCACTGGGAAACAGCTGCCTCTCTCTCCCCCTCTCCATCTCCTCCTCTCGGTGTTGATCTACTCCAATAAACCAAGAAGGAACTGTCCAGCTTTGATCAGTCGACAATCAATCACCAGGGGTATAGGGTGATAAATAAGTCCTGCAACACTGGAGTCCTGCAACACTGGATCTGACTCAACTTTATTTTTATATTTCACCAGGTAGGCCAGTTGAGAACAAGTTCTCATTTACAACCGCGACCTGGCCAAGATAAAGCAAAGCAGTGTGACAAAAACAACACAGAGTTACACATGGGATAAACAATCGTACAGTCAATAACACAATAGAAAAATCTGTATACAGTGTGTGCAAATGAAGTAAGGAGGTAAGGCAATAAATAGGCCAATAGTGGCAAAGTAATGTTTAAACCCAGTTTAAAACCTATTCCTCCATCCTCCTGGTGTTTAAACCCAGTTTAAAACGAATCCTCCATCCTTCTGATGTTTAAACCCAGTTTAAAACTCATCAGCAGAGGCAGGTCAGTGCATGTTACAATTACAGTAGTTAACATTCTTTTCACCTGCACAGCCCATAGCCTGCAGCCATGCTTCACTACAGATGCAAAGTCTGCAGCCACAGGCTGGGAGAGACACACAGATACACTCAATTACACAAAGAAACATTAAATATAAAACAAAAATATAAAACGCAAATGGAAAACAAATTCAACGATTTTACTGAGTTACAGTTCATAGAAGGGAATCAGTCAATTAATATAAATTCATTAGGCCCTAATCTATGGATTTCACATGACTGAGCAAGAGCGCCTGGGAGGGCATAGGCCCACCCACTGGGGAGCCAGGCCCACCCACTGGGGAGCCAGGCCCACCCACTGGGGAGCCAGGCCCACCCACTGGGGAGCCAGGCCCACCCACTGGGGAGCCAGGCCCACCCACTGGGGAGCCAGACCCACCCACTGGGGAGCCAGGCCCACCCACTGGGGAGCCAGGCCCACCCACTGGGGAGCCAGGCCCACCCACTGGGGAGCCAGGCCCACCCACTGGGGAGCCAGGCCCACCCACTGGGGAGCCAGACCCACCCACTGGGGAGCCAGGCCCACCCACTGGGGAGCCAGGCCCACCCACTGGGGAGCCAGGCCCACCCACTGGGGAGCCAGGCCCACCCACTGGGGGCTTTATCACAGACATAAATACTCCTCAGTTTCATCAGCTGTACGGGTGGCTGGTCTCAGACGATCCCCAGGTGAAGAAGCCAGATGTGGAGGTCCTGGTGTAGCATGGTTACACGTGGTCTGCGGTTGTGAGGCCAGTTAGACGTACTGCCAAATTCTCTAAAACAACGTTGGAGGCGGTTTATGGTGCAAAAATGAACATTAAATTCTCCTGCAACAGCTCTGGTGGCCATTCCTGCAGCCAGCATGCCAATTGCACGCTCCCTCAAAACATGAGACATCTGTGGCACATTTTTAAAAGTGTCCTTTAATTGTCCCCAGCACAAGTTGCACATGTGTAATGAGCATGCTACTTCTTAGGGCTAGGCGTCCCGCTAGCTGGACAACTTCCGGTGAAACTGGAGGGCGCGCAATTCAAATAAATAAATCATACAAATTATGGATATTAAACATTTAGGTACATACAAGTGTCTTATATTGGTTGAAAGCTTAAATTCTTGTTAATCTAACTGCACAGTCCAATTTAGGAAACCGATTTTAGCAGGTGCGTCTCGTCTTCATGGCGCCCGCAAACACGAATTTCCAAGACTGTGTCCCTGTACTAAAACTGATATTTCTTATTCGATTTGGAAGTTACAAGCCTGAAACCTTGAACATAGACTGCTGACACCATGTGGAAGTCATATGAATTGCATCCTGTGAGATAGAACTGAGTACCCTTATACTTGCCATTGTAAAGCATAGTCTATCAAAAACCAAAATTCTGGTTGGTTTTTCTTTGTATTTTCTCCTACCATATCTATTGTGTTATATTCTCCTACATTATTTTAACATTTCTACAAACTTCAAAGTATTTTCTTTCCAATGGTACCAATTATATACATATCCTGGCTTCAGGGCCTGAGCAACAGGCAGTTTACTTTGGGCATGTCATTCAGGTGGAAATTGAGAAAAAAGGGGCCTATCAGGTAGATGGATTATCTTGGCAAATGATAAATGCTCACTAACAGGGATGTAAACAAATGCGTGCACAAAATGAGAAATACGATTTCTGTGCATATGGAAAATGTCTGGCGTCTTTTTTTTTTTCATCTCATGAAACCAACACTTTACATGTTGTGTTAATATTTTTGTTCAGTATATATATATATATATATATATATATATACACACACACACACACACACACACACACCTAATGTACCTTGATGTAGAAAGGACAGGAGGTAGAAGAACTGTAGCTGGCCATCCTCCACATCAGTCTGCATGTCTTCACACACAAGGGGCCTGGGGGGAGACAGAGGAAAGGCTTACATAAGAGACAACCAGGTTAATATTCACAATGTCACATTGTACATCAGGCACATACATCAGACTCTGAATCGAAGTGCTTTTGAGACGGGGCAGATCTCAAAAGTGTGGAGATATGAATCAGGAAAAATAGACATCTGTATCACAGACACATAAAGAAGACTTTGGTCTATGGTTTCAAAATGGCCTCCTGGGTGAGTTTGTTTTCAAAAGTGAGCAGACAGAGGTAATACTAATTCTGTGTAGTATTTTGTGGTTTCTAAGTCTCTTGTTGACTTTAAAGTGACCATGTGTTAGTTATTCCAACTATATCCACGATAGTGTGATTATAAAAGCTACACAGAAATGGTAGGCATGATAAACAATTAAACAGTCCTGAGTCATCCTACAGTCTTGTTCAAACAGTGAGTCTGTTCCCTGAGTAGCTGTGGTTTTCAGCTACACAAAAAAAAGGGCAGTATAATAACTAACTGAGCCATGAATTCTCTCAGTGAATGTACAGCGTGTTTCATCATTACCACAGAAACAAGGGAAGGGTGTATGGTAAATCCAAATACTAAAAATGGTTTCCTTTCCCATCTGCTTGTCCTCACTTTCCAGTCCTTTCAGGTGAGAAAGGATACAAGAAAATCATAGGGGAGGAAGCCACTTCACGGTATTGGGATGAAGCCCCTAAGGACATGGCCCTGCAGGATCAGCTTTCTAGTTAAAAGGTAATGCATCGTTAGCGCTTTCTTAGCATCTTGAGGCCAACACATGTAAGACATTAGTTTGTGGTTTAGCCACTAATTTAGAGCCCAATTTCGACAATGTGGAGGTTTAGTAACACCAGACAGAAGTTACCACAGCCTTGTCAGTGTCATAGTGGGGGTAAGAGACAGATGGGCCTATGGCTTGGCTCAATACCATTGAGTGGAGATGGTGAGGATATGACAACATATCCAGGGCACATGCAAGTCATTCATGGCAATTATAACATAAATCTGGGCAGTTCGTACCAGAGATGATGCTGTGGGTTGAGCCTGGTGGTGGAGATAGACTTAAGCTTGCTGTCTGACTTGGTAGCCAACTCACGCACCACTCCTGAGGGAGAGAGAGAGTGGAGGAAGGGGAAAAAGAATAGGAGATACGAATTAAGTTTAGTGATGCGTCCCTATCAATGGTTCTCTCAACTCGATTTAAAGTGATACTTTGAGATTTTAGTAATGAAGTCAGATGAACTCGTGGATACTATTTTTTATGTCTCTGCGTGCAGTTTGAAGGAAGTTGCTAACTAGCGTTAGCACAATGACTGGAAGTAGCATGCTAGCAGATATCCATAGACTTCCAGTCATTGCGTAACATTACTTAGCATATGCTCGTGAAACTAACTTCCTTCATACTGGACACAGAGACATAAAAATGTTATAGACAAGTTCATCTGACTCTGGAGAAGTTGACAAAAATCCAAAGTATCCCTTTAAATAGAGTTAATTCATGTTTTATGGTTTTTCCATGCAGTGTATTGGAACATCAGCACAATTAATTTCAATTAACTGGGACGACAAATATGTTGATTGATTGAAAGTAAAATCAGAGCTTACACAGTCAGGACACCTCACTTCGAACTCTACACTGTATGTAACCTACTGGAAATCACACAGGACACAGGCTGGATTTATACCTGCAGCCCAATTCTGATCTTTTTTTTCACTAATTGGTATTTTGACCAATTGGATCAGCTCTGAAAATGATCTGCTGTGATTGGTCAAAAGAACAATTGTGCAGCCATCTTCATCGACCTGGCCAAGGCTTTTGACTCTGTCAATCACCGTATTCTTATCGACAGACTCAACAGCCTTGGTTTCTCAAATGACTGCCTCGCCTGGTTCACTAACTACTTCTCAGATAGATTTGACACACTGAACTCTGAGGGCCTGTTGTCCGGACCTCTGGCAGTCTCTATGGGGGTGCCACAGGGTTCAACTCTGGGGCTGACTATTTTCTCTGTATATATATCAATGATGTCGCTCTTGCTGCGGGTGATTATTTGATCCCCCTCTATGCAGACAACACCATTCTGAATACTTCTGGCCCTTCTTCGGACCCTCCAGACGAGCTCCAACGCCATACAACACTCCTTCCGTGGCCTCCAACTGCTCTTAAATACTAGTAAAACGAAATGCATGCTCTTCAACCGATCGCTGCCCACACCCGCCTGCCCGATTAGCATCACTACTCTGACTTAGATGTATGTGGACAACTACAAATACCTAGGTGTCTGGTTAGACTGTAAACTCTCCTTCCAGACTCGCATTAAGTATCTCCAATCAAAAATAAAATCTAGAATTAGCTTCCTATTCCGCAACAAAGCATCCTTCACTCATGCTGCCAAACATACCTTCGTAAAACTGACCATCCTACCGATCATTGACTTCGGCGATGTCATTTACAAAGTATCCTCCAACACTCTACTCAGCAAACTGGATGCAGTCTATCACAGTGTCATCTGTTTTGTCACCAATGCCCCATATACTACCCTCCACTGCAACCTGTATGCTCTCGTTGGCTAGTCCTCGTTACATATTTGACGACAAACCAAATGGCTCCTGGTCATCTATAAGTCTTTGCTAGGTAAAGCTCCGCCTTATCTCAGCTCACTGGTAGCACATGCTCCAGCAGGTATATTTCACTGGTCATGCCCAAAGCCAACACCAACTTTGGCGACCTTTACCTTCCAGTTCTCTGGTACCAATGATTGGAGCAAATTGCAATAATCACTAAAGGTGGAGATCTCCGTATCTCCGTCACTAATTTTAAGTGTCAACTGTCAGAGCAGCTTACCGATCTCTGCAGCTGTACACAGTCCATCTGTAAATAGCCCATCCAACCAACTACCTACCTCATCCCCATATTTGTTTTTCTGCTCTTTTTGCACACCAGTATTTCTACTTGCACATCCTCATCTGCACATATATCACTCGTGTAAATTGCTAAATTGTAATTACTTTGCACCTATGGCCTATTTATTGCCTTACCACCTTACTTAATTTGCACACACTGTATAGATTTTTCTATTGCGTAATTGACTGTACGTTTGTTTATCCCATGTGTAACTCTGCGTTGTTTTTGTCACACTGCTTTGCTTTATCTTGGCCAGATCGCAGTTGTAAATGAGAACTTGTTCTCAACTGGCCTACCTGTTTAAATAAAGGTTAAATATAAATAAATAAATACAATTTAAATGAAAGAGATCAGAATTGGGCTGCCTGTGTAAACACAGCCAGAGAGTAAGAGAGTCACACCCAAGCAGATCGGATGAGGACTAGGGACAATTCGGGTTGCAAAGGGAGGATATCTTACTGGAAACTTGTAAAGAATGTTGGTATCTTTCAAGGATTTTATGTACTCTATCACAATACATCTAGTGGTCCTTTTGGGTACTTCAGATTTGACAGGTGTCTAATCATCACTGGCCCTGTGTGTGGCCTTGTCACATGTAAAATATATGAACTCATTTAATAAGATGATTTTCACAAAAATAATTGAATGATAAGGCTGAAAACATTATCTTAAATATAACCATAAACTTAGTGAATACAATTTTTTAATATGAGGATTTCAGCATGAAATATATTTTACAGTGGGGCAAAAAAGTATTTAGTCAGCCACCAATTGTGCAAGTTCTCCCACTTAAAAAGATGAGGCCTGTAATTTTCATCATAGGTACACTTCAAATATGACAGACAAAATGAGAAAATATTCATGAATTTATTTGCAAATTATGGTGGAAAATAAGTATTTGGTCACCTACAAACAAGCAAGATTTCTGGCTCTCACAGAACTGTAACTTCTTCTTTAAGAGGCTCCTCTGTCCTCCACTCGTTACCTGTATTAATTGGCACCTGTTTGAACTTGTTATCAGTATAAAAAGACACCTGTCCACAACCTCAAACAGTCACACTCCAAACTCCACTATGGCCAAGACCAAAGAGCTGTCAAAGGACACCAGAAACAAAATTATAGACCTGCACCAGGCTGGGAAGACTGAATCTGCAATAGGTAAGCAGCTTGGTTTGAAGAAATCAACTGTGGGAGCAATTATTAGGAAATGGAAGACATACAAGACCACTGATAATCTCCCTCGATCTGGGGCTCCACGCAAGATCTCACCTTGTGGGGTCAAAATGATCACAAGAACGGTGAGCAAAAATCCCAGAACCACACGGGGGGACCTAATGAATGACCTGCAGAGAACTGGGACCAAAGTAACAAAGCCTACCATCAGTAACGCACTACGCCGCCAGGGACTCAAATCCTGCAGTGCCAGACGTGTCCCCCTGCTTAAGCCAGTACATGTCCAGGCCCATCTGAAGTTTGCTAGAGAGCATTTGGATGATCCAGAAGAAGATTGGGAGAATGTCATATGGTCAGATGAAACCAATATATAACTTTTTGGTAAAAACTCAATTTGTCATGTTTGGAGGACAAAGAATGCTGAGTTGCATCCAAAGAACACCATACCTACTGTGAAGCATGGGGGTGGAAACATCATGCTTTGGGGCTGTTTTTCTGCAAAGGGACCAGGACGACTGATCCATGTAAAGGAAAGAATGAATGGTGCCATGTATCGTGAAATTTTGAGTGAAAACCTCCTTCCATCAGCAAGGGCATTGAATATGAAACGTGGCTGGGTCTTTCAGCATGACAATGATCCCAAACACACCGACCGAGCAACGAAGGAGTGGCTCCATAAGAAGCATTTCAAGGTCCTGGAGTGGCCTAGCCAGTCTCCAGATCTCAACCCCATAGAAAATCTTTGGAGGGAGTTGAAAGTCCGTGTTGCCCAGCAACAGCACCAAAACATCACTGCTCTAGAGGAGATCTGCATGGAGGAATGGCCCAAAATACCAGCAACAGTGTGTGAAAACCGTGTGAAGACTTACAGAAAACGTTTGACCTCTGTCATTGCCAACAAAGGGTATATAACAAAGTATTGAGATAAACTTTTGTTATTGACCAAATACTTATTTTCCACCATAATTTGCAAATAAATTCATTAAAAATCCTACAATGTGATTTTCTGGATTTTTTTTCTAATTTTGTCTGTCATAGTTGAAGTGTACCTATGATGAAAATTACAGACCTCTCATCTTTTTAAGTGGGAGAACTTGCACAATTGGTGGCTGACTAAATACTTTTTTGCCCCACTGTATATATTATTTGACATTTTTTACACACTTATTTGACTATGTATTTGTTGCCAATGTCTCAGCATCAAACTGGTGGCAGCTGTGAAAAAAGTAAATAGTTGGAAGAGCTGTAGAATTAACTGAAAATAATGGCATTGTTGATTACATGCTTTTTTCATTAATTAGGCTATTTTCTCTTGAACCATAGTCTATCTACCAGAAACTGTTCTTTTATATGAAAAATGAATACTATACATGATAAAAAAATAAACATTTATTCAAGTATAAATTACCAAGGTTACGATAGATTGCCAAAGATTCTGTTAAATTACCATAATTACTGAAGATTCCGGTAACTTTGGTAAGCTACTGGTAGCTTTGCAGCCCTAGGGACAATAGACAGAGCTAATGTTACACTATTACAGTCTGTGGTGGGTTAGGACTAGAAATCTGACAGGTCTCTGATTTCAGATCTAGAATTACATCTCCATGGCAGCAGGTGAAAAACACAGGTTGGAAGAAGGTACAGGAGAACAATGTGCTAGGTCACACTCACAGCGACAAAATACTTCCCTGTGGGGTGGTAGCAATAGGGGAACACAGGGCCACAGGCAAATGCCAAAGTTAAAAAGTTGGAATTGAAAGGGAAGTTGAGTTTAAAAGGGAGACACACTGAAAAGAGTGAAACAACAAATATGAAGAAAAACAGAGTAGGAACACCCTGCCCCTATCCATGTCCAAGTTCAACAACAACAGGGACGAGAAATAAAGACATTGCGTGGCACCAGTGGCCTATTCTGGCTCCCAATGCCTGTATAAGATTCAACCTCAATTCTTTTGCCATTGTTTCTTTCCCTTTCTTCCCATGAGAAACTGATCTGCCACACTAACGTTCCAGACCAGGAGGAACATCTAAAGTGAAGCCTACGGGACAAAGCATGGTGCTGGATTAAAAAGGACAACCATTAAAGGGACGGTATTGTTGTCCCTCTTTGAGCTCCCCTTTAACCGCTTATCGTCTGGTGGGTTCTAGTAAACCAATAGGAGACCACACACACCTCTATTCAGGACAATATTCAAGGTGAAGCAATGCAGAGATTTAGCCTCTAAACTCAATAACACTAAATTCCTTTTGGAGCAGAGGACAAGGTGGAGCTTGCAGGACAGGGCAGGACAAGGTGGGACAGGACAGGGCAAGTTAGGGCCTATTTTGTTTTATTATCCGAGAGAATAACATCTTGTGAGCAACACCAACTTCTGCCATCTTTAAGCTGCACGTGCGGGAGTCAAGAACGTCGCCCTATTTAGTCTAAACATACCCCCCTGACGGTGTACACCGAGTGTACAAAACATTAGGAACACCTGCTCTTTCCATGTCATAGATTGACCAGGTGAATCCAGGAGAAAGCTATGATCCCTTACTGATGTCAATTGTTAAATCCACTTCAAAACAGTGTAGATGAAGGGAGGAGACAGGTTAAAGAAGGCTTGAGACATGGATTGTGTGTGTGTGCCATTCAGAGGGTGAATGGACAAGACAAAACATTGAAGAGTCTTTGAACAGAGTATGGTAGTAGGTGCCTGGCAGACCGGTTTGAGTGTGTCAAGAACTGCAACGCTGCAGGGTTTTTCACGCTCAACGGACATCCATTCAACTTGACACAACTCTGGGAAGCATTGAAGTCAAAATGACCCAGCATCCCTGTGGAACGCTTTCAACACCTTGTAGAATCCATGCCCCGATGAATTGAGGCTGTTCTGAGGGCAAAAGGAGGTGCAACTCACAATTAGGAAGGTGATCCTAATGCTTTGTGCACTCTGTGTATGTATGTGTTGCGTGATTTAGTGGACCACCGTCACCATGACGAGAGGATAAACAAGTACAGGGCTCGCTCGCCCATGGCGACAGGCCTGGCTGAAAGAGCATAGAGCTGTAAAAGGAGAGCGGATCTGTGTCGGCGTCTGGGATCTGTCCTGGCGAATAACGTTAGTCTCCCCTCCTGCCGGTTCAATCACAGGACCCTCTCCACTAGGTTAACCACTTCCAACCTTCCCAAATACCCTTGCTTATTTTCACAAGGAATAGTTGGACCCTCAGCATCCATCCGGGTGAAACCGAACACTCTCGGCCCTGTCGGAACAGCAGACCACGGGGAAGGGAGAGCGCGGGAGTGGGAGCAGTACGGCCGGGATACGCCGAATGTGAATGGATTTCCAAGGAAAACAGGGCAGAGTTTAGCCTAGGTCTGAGACAGTGGGAAGTGACACTGTGTTGGTATTGCAAGGGTATCTGACAGGGTTAAACTTGAGATATGACATCTGCTTATATCATCCATCTCCTTACACGAGAAGACACTGAGTTTACTATGCAGTTAAAGGGACTCTTCACCCAAATATCACTCAAGATGCTAATTGCTGCTGTTGATAAGTAAACAAATCATAAAATGTTGATTATGTTGCCTGGTATCCATAGATGAGGTCCGTTTGTAATTTGGGAGCATTACCCCTCAACTTGATAGTTAGTGAAGGAGACAGGAACAGTTTTCCGTTACCTTTCAGGAATGCAGTGTCTGGATCCAACCCACACAACCAAACCAAAACACTCCTTCCATGACCATTTACGAGCATTGCAAACCTCACCAAACTACTTACCAGACAGACCACATATTTTTACCCACTGTAGGTCTGTACGGGGCAATAAGGGCATTTAAATTAGCAAAAGCCGAGACATTGTTCAGACAAGTCTTTGATTGACATGGTGACCTGTACTGACTCCTCCGGAATATCAAGTTCAGACTTGTCCAGCCTTCTTCCTCATTTCAATAAAACATTTTCAAACCCAGTGTGCAGTGGACAGATCTGTCCCTACTAGCTTCTTCCCCTTGGGGTAGTAAAACCACATCCGAGTTTCCTCACAGTCCCAGACCCTTTCCTTCTCCATGTTTGTAGCCCTCACCACTGACCAGGCGTGACCACATCTGTTCTGGGAATGCCAGCCCCGTCTGAAAACTGCTTTTGTTATAGTAAAGGTATCCTTTGGTCCTTTCCCTGAGACAAATATTGTAACAGCTGTTATGGGGGCAATATCAGAGCTCTGGACCGACTTTTCAGGCACATAATAAATAGTTCCAGTTTCATCAAGGGGAGGAAGAGCAGGGCAGACTAGGAGTGAAGGCCGGAGATAAAGGATGGTGCCAAAGCCTCATACCAACGAGTGGAGAACACTGAGAAGGCACCTAGTTATTTACCCCCCCCTGTCTTTCTCCCACCCCCTCTCTCCCTCTGCCAACTGGACAGGACCAGCCATGTTGCCTGTCTGTAGCACATACCTCAGTACCAGGCTCTACTCTCCTGTTCCTCCTCCTCCTTCCTCAGGAACACAACAGAGGATATTTTAAGAAGTATAGGAGATGATCCAACTGGCAGGCTATAGCAGAGCCCTGTGACAGCCTCTCTCTATGGGGCCGTTCAGCTTTGCAATACAGAGTCCAAGCCCAGAATTGGACTGGCCTAGCCGGCTATGTGGTCCCAGTGAATGAAAAGCTGGACCCGTCCTCAGTCGTTGAGAGGAAGGAGAAAAATCATCTTTGACATAACCTCAGAAACAATTATTCCAACAGGCCTCACAGTACAAGAAAAAGGACCACCTCTAGGGAACCTAGAGCATAGACTTGGAAGAGAAGAGAACTCTAATGAGGTCTATTATGCTCTTGGATTTACAATGGATCTACACAACATAGACTCACTTCGAAAATATGACCCCTTTCGAGGCCAGAAATGAATCTTTGATTCTGGACCCTCACATTCAAAGGCAGAGGGAATTCCGAATAAGAATCTGAGGACATCTGGACCGTACCATCAATTTCAGAGGCTGAGGGAATTACGAATAAAGATCTGAGGACATCTGGACCGTACCAGATTAGCTAAAGAGTTGATCTGGAAAACAGTCAAATAATGACTGGATCTGAGTGATTATTGATACGACTGAATGAAAACATGGAGTCCCCACAGATAAGACAGGACAGACTCAGGTCCACAGAGCCTTAGCTGAAGACCGCTTGGCCATGGTGCTTCCCCTTGCAAAGGGACTCCATTAAAAGCGTGCTCTAGTGAAGTAGTGAGGAGAAGTTGTGAGAGTCAGAGAGGGGAGTGTTGATCTAATAAAACTCAGCTTTCCTCTCTCTCTGCTTCTGGTCTTGCCTTGCTGACAGGCTAGGCAGGGTGTAGTCACTGTGAGCAGAGGAGCATGTGATTAACATACTGAGAGGGACGAGAGAGAGAGAGGACGAGAGAGAGAGCGGGAAAGAGAGAGAGAAAGAAAAGGCGAGACAGATGGAGAGAGCGAGAGAGCAAGAGAGGGACATATTGTCCTAAGAGCGAGTACGCTCCACTCTAATATCCCCAGGAGGAAGGCCCTTAATTCATGAGATACAGATGCATGCAACACATGTGCAGTGTGTGTGTGTGTGTGGGGCTGCGTCTTGCCTGTGAAGAGGCTGAAGAAGCGTTTGCAACGCACGCTGTCCCGTACTAGCAGGGTGTAGGCCACAGGCCCGTCCTCAAACTCCATGTGGATACTCTGGGAGCCCAGTCCCACCTCCAGGTAACTCAGCTCTGTGATTCCACGGCTCTCCCTCTTCTGCAGCCAATCACAAGGCTGCCCTCTGCCAGGAAGAGAACAATGAAGACGGGAAAGTGTGAAAGAAATATAATTATTATTTTACTTGCATGTATCCCGCCTATTACCTTTGTTTCCTTGAGTCTACTCACGTTTAAGGTGTATATGTTTTTGTTTGAGAATTGTTTGTTTCTGCAATTTGTCAGACAGCCACAGACAACCAAATCATAGATTGCACCTTTAAAAAGCAGCGAAAGGTCATCATAAGAAGATCACACTGTTGCGCAACCAAACTTGGCCGTTACACAACTTCCAGGGCGTGCTCAGGATAGGGGGGGGTGTGGCCTTCTGGGGTCAGAATCCCAGTAACTTTATAAGGACCGTCGCAGCATGAGACTCAGGCCTGTCCAACACCGTACTACTCACACTCCTGGGAGGAAGCGGAGGCAAGCCAACATGCTTTTGAAGAGGACAAAAAAAAAAAGCCATTGATACAGGGCTTACAAAGTCCTTGATATAGTGTTCGCACTATATCAGAGGGAACGTGGGGCCACTGATATAGGACATGGGAGCAGTGGCTGGGGAGATGTTTAGGGCCACCACAAAGACCAGGGCTGTAATGGGTTTGAAGATGTGGCCCAGAAAGTCTGTTAGTATTGGGATGTGGTGGGTTACATAAAGCTGTGGTGATCCTATAGTGTTGGTCTGCTCCCTACCACACCTGTTGCTGCTGTCCCCATAAATGTCATATATAGCTTTAAAGAATAAACTGTAGTCTACAGACCAAATGCCTCTACAGACAATACCTTCATGACAGGCACAACCATTTATGTGACCACAGAATAGGTACTTGAATGTTTATTTTTATTCCAGCCTTCTCTTGTGTGATGTTCTTCAGTGTGACAGGTCAGGTGGTTAACTTACTCCATGTCGGATGTCACTTCCAGGAAGTAGATGCGTTGGTCAGACACCACCAGGAACGAGGGGAACTCCACCGGATCACCAAACTTCACGGTCGACACCTACAACAAAGATAAGATGTACACACGTTAAATATTCCACAACACTTAACTGCTGCAAATAACTTTCCCTGAGGAAAATGATGACTGCATTCAGAGCTCTTCTTAAACAGACTGTATAAGAACCGATCAGTTCCTGTTTAAAAAACACCTATAGAGTAAGGTCTAGCAACAAAGTCACATCAATCTTCATTGAATACTGTGTAGGCCCAAAAATAAAACAGTTGAGCTGTTGAAAGAGAAAGAGAGCCAGAGGGGAGAGAAGCACGAGTGACAAGATAAATAAACATCAGATGAATGAGCATGTTATGAGCTGGATCCTCTGTCTCATGCTGGGGTTGCTTGTGTCCTCTTGGCTCCCTCTCCTTGTCCAGGTGTCCTGAGCAGTAAACCAATACCCCTCCGCTCCACAGGGCTCCTAGCATGCATTACACATGGAGGAGCTCATCCAAGGTCATGGTGTGGTGGGTGGGGGTGGCGATGAAGAGAGAGGGGGGGTGGTGCAGGACAGCGAGAGAACAGCTGGGGGCAAAAAAGCAGCCAGGAGCAGATCACAAGAGCTGGAGTCGACCGGTTTTGGCTGGGTTAGCAGTTCATGGAACTTCTGAGCAGAACTGCTGTGACCGGATTCAGCCACGTCACTGAACTGTTAACCGTTGTCAGAACATTGGTTCTGCTAACCTTGAGAAAGGAGTGGAGCTCCTCTTCCTCTTCAAACACCTCCACATCTAGGAAGAGCTTCAGCCGATGGTCTACCGCCTCATAGTCCTCTGAGAGAAGGTCCAACTGGCCTACAGACACACAGGTCAGAATAGTGTTAGGGTAACATTTATAACCAACACACTGGGACAGCAGTTAGCTTATCATAACCAACACACAGGGACAGCAGTTAGCTTATCATAACCAACACACAGGGACAGCAGTTAGGTTATCATAACCAACACACAGGGACAGCAGTTAGCTTATCATAACCAACACACAGGGACAGCAGTTAGCTTATCATAACCAACACACAGGCAGCAGTTAGGTTAGCATAACCAACACACAGGGACAGCAGTTAGCTTATCCTAACCAACACACAGGGACAGCAGTTAGCTTATCATAACCAACACACAGGGACAGCAATTAGCTAAGCATAACCGACACAGACACACAGTACTAGTTTACAAACAGTACAGTTAGTATGCAACAGCTAACAGACCCAATAACATTTTGGCTATGTAGTCTCCCTACTTCCCCTTTTAAACAAATATATTTTCCAGTTATTATCTTGGCAGATCACAATAAAAACTGATAAAAGGGGTGGGTGTCCCACAATTGAACATATAGATTTAACCCACCCTCCCACTAAATCTAAACTGTCTCTAAAACTGTAGTTTATGGAGCATTATGCTGTCGCTGTGTAGTAAATCTAACTTGGCATAGGGCTGCTGGTCCATTTAGTGCAAGGTGACACTCATCAACCCCAGAGACAATAGATAGTAACTAACTGCCAGGAAACTGGCCTATTGACTTTGTGGCCATCATTCACTAGGCCTCTCTGAATCTGGTCCAATGCTACATATATCACTGAGCGAAAGTGTCTGTAGCTAAAGCAAGAGTATTCAAATGTTGCATTTACACCTGAGTCTTTCCACTCAGTTCATCTCAACGCGTCTAACATTCCCTTTTTGATGAGCGATATTCAGATCAATGTGTCCCAAATACATGGAAAGCAGATCCGAGTTGTTTTTCATCTATATGTAGTAAACTGGTGTTAGACTAAAGGACTTGTTCAACAAAATAGCTGTGACTTCATCCTCTCAGAAGTAGTCTCAAATTAGCTTCAGCTCAGAGGCTTTGGGATGGGTCTCTGCAGTGGTGTGTGGTTTTTAAACAAGGATTCCATGTTGTCAGTCATTCAGCATCTCTGTCTGCTACAGTATACCAGAGGGAAATATAAAGGTCTATTATACTGTGTATATACAGCATTTATACCCCCTCTAAGATCACTCTTTCTCCATCTCTCCTCTCTCCTCTCCATTGTCTTCTCTGTGGAGGCTAAAGCATTCCTTCCTCTCCCATCAGTTCTAATAGTAACGGCCTTACTAAACCATATGAGATCTTACTGTGAGACCAACAGACAGAGACCCATGGGGCCAGCCTGGGAGACTGTCACCAACGTCAAATAACCTCCTATGGATTGTTGTGTTATACTCGTTCTTGCAAAATCTAAATATGCATTTCCTCCTTGTCTCCTATCACTAGGGCCCTGTGTTTTGGACTATCACCTCACATGACCTGGATTTTAACCTTTATTTTAAGCCTTTTCCAGCAATGTGAATTACACCAAAAATGAAAGTAATTGTTTGGGGATGGTGCTGGACCGACTAACATAAAGGGAAAAAAGGGGACCATTTGATGAAAAATCTTTAAATAAAAAGGTTCAAATCCAGGTCATGTGATCACTTCTATTTCAAGACCATATCCATTTTATGACTTCATCTGATGGCTGATAAAAACCAAAGGTCCCAATCAAACAATGTTATTTTGTTCATGCCTTTCACCATCACAATACACAGATGTTATATCTTAGCAATAACATTGGTTATTGCAGAAGTATTCAAAATTATATATTATGACTACAAAATGATGTCTATGCAAAGGGAGGAGGACGCAACTTTCTCCAGGACCCACCTGGACTGGCTTGTTCTGCATGCTGATCCTGGGGTCCAGGTGAGGTAGCACTAACAGCATAGCTGCAGGTCCCTGCTATACTTCCTTTACTCTGGCCCTCTGTACTGTAGAAGCTGGCAGGTTGGGACAGGCTCCGGTCACAGCTCTGGTCCTCCCAGGTCTCCCCCAAGGAGAAGGAGCTTCCCTTGGCTGAGAAGAAGGAGGTGGGGTCCTCCATGGAGGTGCTGGTCTGGATAGTGTCCTGGGTTGAGGCCTTCATGGCAGGGCTGCCGAAGTGGCTGGCCCTGGCAGAGGAAGGACCTTCCATGGTGGGGTCCTAAAAACAGAGGGAGGGGGAATATGGGAGATTTATTGACACTATGGCGGGGCCTGAAACCTTATTGGGAATACTTGGTCTAGGGTAATCAAACTGGGGTATGCACAATGCCGTCAGGGGTACGCCAAATAAAAAATGTGATTCACATTTTAAAATACATTTTCAAACAGTCCATTTAGATTTTTCAACAGGGCTAAACATTTGGGCAAGTTTTGAAACAATTACTGCTACGCAAACAAGCCAATGAATTATATGCGTTACAGCTGGATGAGTCAACAGACGTGGCGGGCCTGGCACAGCTCCTCCGACCTGTTACGTTTATGGGGGGTCAATTAAGGAAGACATCCTCTTCTGGAAACCAGGACAAGATATTTTTTTAAGTACTGGACAGCTTTGTGACATCAAATGGACTTTGGTGGTCAAGATGTGTTGGTATGTGTACTGATGGCGCAAAAGCCATGACAGGGAGACATAGTGGAGTGGTAATGCGCATGCAAGCAGTTGCTTCCGATGCTACTTGGGTACACTGCAGCTTCCGATGCTACTTGGGTACACTGCAGCATCCACCGAGAGGCTCTTGCTGCCAAGGGGAATGCCTGACAGCTTGAAAGACACTTTGGACACTACACCTTTGTTAAAGCAAGGCCCCTGAACTCTCGTGTATTTTCTGCATTATGCAATGATATGGGCAATGACCTTGTACCGCTTCTACAACATACAGAAGTGTGCTGGTTATCAAGGGGAAAAGTATTGACACAGTTTTTTTTATTGAGAGACAAGCTTAAAGTTCTTTACTGACCATCATTTTCACTTGTCTGACCGCTTGCATGATGACGAGTTTCTCACACGACTGGTCTACCTAGAGGATGTTTTTCACTTGTCTGACTGCTTGCATGATGACGAGTTTCTCACACGACTGGTCTACCTAGAGGATGTTTTTCACTTGTCTGACCGCTTGCATGATGACGAGTTTCTCACACGACTGGTCTACCTAGAGGATGTTTTTCACTTGTCTGACCGCTTGCATGATGACGAGTTTCTCACACGACTGGCCTACCTAGAGGATGTTTTTCACTTGTCTGACCGCTTGCATGATGAGCAGTTTCTCACACGACTGGCCTACCTAGAGGATGTTTTTCACTTGTCTGACCGCTTGCATGATGACGAGTTTCTCACACGACTGGCCTACCTAGAGGATGTTTTTCACTTGTCTGACCGCTTGCATGATGAGGAGTTTCTCACACGACTGGCCTACCTAGAGGATGTTTTTCACTTGTCTGACCGCTTGCATGATGAGGAGTTTCTCACACGACTGGCCTACCTAGAGGATGTTTTTCACTTGTCTGACCGCTTGCATGATGACGAGTTTCTCACAAGACTGGCCTACCTAGAGGATGTTTTTCACTTGTCTGACCGCTTGCATGATGAGGAGTTTCTCACACGACTGGCCTACCTAGAGGATGTTTTTCACTTGTCTGACCGCTTGCATGATGACGAGTTTCTCACACGACTGGTCTACCTAGAGGATGTTTTTCACTTGTCTGACCGCTTGCATGATGACGAGTTTCTCACACGACTGGCCTACCTAGAGGATGTTTTTCACTTGTCTGACCGCTTGCATGATGACGAGTTTCTCACACGACTGGCCTACCTAGAGGATGTTTTTCACTTGTCTGACCGCTTGCTTGATGACGAGTTTCTCACACGACTGGCCTACCTAGAGGATGTTTTTCACTTGTCTGACCGCTTGCATGATGACGAGTTTCTCACACGACTGGCCTACCTAGAGGATGTTTTTCACTTGTCTGACCGCTTGCATGATGAGGAGTTTCTCACACGACTGGCCTACCTAGAGGATGTTTTTCACTTGTCTGACCGCTTGCATGATGAGGAGTTTCTCACACGACTGGCCTACCTAGAGGATGTTTTTCACTTGTCTGACCGCTTGCATGATGAGGAGTTTCTCACACGACTGGCCTACCTAGAGGATGTTTTTCACTTGTCTGACTGCTTGCATGATGATGAGTTTCTCACACGACTGGCCTATCTGGGTGATGTTTTTTCTTGCCTGAATGATCTGAATCTAGGATTACAGGGACTCTCTGCAACTATATTCAATGTGCGGGACAGAATTGTGGCTATGATTAAGAAGTTGGAGCTCTTCTCTGTCTGCATTAACAAGGACAACACACAGGTCTTTCCATCATTGTATGATTTTTTTGTGTGCAAATGAACTCAAGCTTACGGACAATGTCAAATTTGATACAGCGAAGCACCTAAGTGAGTTGGGTGCGCAATTATGCAGGTACTTTCCCGAAAAGGACGACACAAACAACTGGATTCATTATCCTTTTCATGCCCTGCCTCCAGTCCACTTACCGATATCTGAACAAGAGAGCATCGTCAAAATTGCAACAAGCGTTTCTGTGAAAACGTCATTTTAATCAGAAGTTAATTCCAGATTTCTGGATTGGGCTGCGCTCAGAGTATCCTGCCTTGGCAAATTGCGCTGTTTAGACACTGATGCCCTTTGCAACGAAGTACCTATGTGAGAGTGGATTCTCAGCCTTCACAAACATGAAAACAAATACAGGCACAGACTGTGTGGAAAATGATTTAAGACTGAGACTCTCTTCAATACAACCCAACATAAGCTGAGTTATGTGCATCCTGTCAAGCACACCCTTCTCATTAACCTGTGGCGAGTTCTTCACAATTTTCAATAAACAAATAAAAGGTTTTATGTAAGATGGTTAAATAAAGAGCTAAATTATTTTTTATTATCATCATCATCCTGGTCCTAGAAGAGCTCTTTTCACTTCCCACGAGCTGGGTTGTGACAAAAACTCACTCATTCTTATGTTTTCTAAATGTATCGTATAGCGTGTGTGTGGCAGGCTTACAATGATTGCAAAAAATATATATTTGAGAGTGCGCTGACCCTGGTGCTAGAGGGGGTACGCAGTTGGAGGTTGAATGTTTGAAGTAGTACGGGACTATAAAAAGTTTGGGAACCACTGCCCTAGACTTTAAAAACATGTTCATTATACAACAACTTATTTAAATAAATCTTAGACTATAAAATTTCAAACCTTGTTGCCAGGGTGACTGGGTAGAGGTGTATCTCTGTGGTTGAAGGTAAAGTGTCGGTCAGTCCCTTCTTGGCATGGGGAACCATGGACGGGCGTACTGGTGGAGGGAGCTGATTGGCCAGCCAGCTGGACCACATGATCACTACCACACTCAGGACAGATGACGGTACTTCCTGAAGACGTTGTGTAAATTGATAAGTAACAGAAAATGAATACATTGTTTCAAAAAGGTGTTATACTTCAGTGTGAATTCGTACGTATTGGTAAATTAGTGTGCTGTAATGGTTTCATTCTTGTACACAAAAATACTTGTTTTAAAAAGGCAAAATTCTGTCCATAATCTGCTCTTTAAAAACAGAGTTAATGACTAGACACTTCAGCATTCCCTTGGTGTAGATGTCGTACTCAGCATATACAGTGGGGCAAAAAAGTATTTAGTCAGCCACCAATTGTGCAAGTTCTCCCACTTAAAAAGATGAGGCCTGTAATTTTCATCATAGGTACACTTCAACTAAAACAGACAAAATGAGAAGAAAAAAAAAATCCAGAAAATCACATTGTAGGATTTTTTATGAATTTATTTGCAAATTATGGTGGAAAATAAGTATTTGGTCACCTACAAACAAGCAAGATTTCTGGCTCTCACAGACCTGTAACTTATTCTTTAAGAGGCTCCTCTGTCCTCCACTCGTTACCTGTATTAATGGCACCTGTTTGAACTTGTTATCAGTATAAAAAGACACCTGTCCACAACCTCAAACAGTCACACTCCAAACCCCACTATGGCCAAGACCAAAGAGCTGTCAAAGGACACCAGAAACAAAATTGTAGACCTGCACCAGGCTGGGAAGACTGAATCTGCAATAGGTAAGCAGCTTGGTTTGAAGAAATCAACTGTGGGAGCAATTATTAGGAAATGGAAGACATACAAGACCACTGATAATCTCCCTCGATCTGGGGCTCCACGCAAGATCTCACCCCGTGGGGTCAAAATGATCACAAGAACGGTGAGCAAAAATCCCAGAACCACATGGGGGGACATGCAGAGAGCTGAGATCAAAGTAACAAAGCCTACCATCAGTAACACACTACACCGCCAGGGACTCAAATCCTGCAGTGCCAGATGTGTCCCCCTGCTTAAGCCAGTACATGTCCAGGCCCGTCTGAAGTTTGCTAGAGAGCATTTGGATGATCCAGAAGAAGATTGGGCGAATGTCATATGGTCAGATGAAACCAATATATAACTTTTTGGTAAAAACTCAACTCGCAGTGTTTGGAGGACAAAGAATGCTGAGTTGCATCCAAAGAACACCATACCTACTGTGAAGCATGGGGGTGGAAACATCATGCTTTGGGACCAGGACGACTGATCCGTGTAAAGGAAAGAATGAATGGGGCCATCTATCGTGAGATTTTGAGTGAAAACCTCCTTCCATCAGCAAGGGCATTGAAGATGAAACGTGGCTGGGTCTTTCAGCATGACAATGATCCCAAACACACCGCCCGGGCAACGAAGGAGTGGCTTCGTAAGAAGCATTTCAAGGTCCTGGAGTGGCCTAGCCAGTCTCCAGATCTCAACCCCATAGAAAATCTTTGGAGGGAGTTGAAAGTTCGTGTTGCCCAGCAACAGCACCAAAACGTCACTGCTCTAGAGGAGATCTGCATGGAGGAATGGGCCAAAATACCAGCAACAGTGTGTGAAAACCTTGTGAAGACTTACAGAAAACGTTTGACCTCTGTCATTGCCAACAAAGGGTATATAAAGTATTGAGATAAACTTTTGTTATTGACCAAATACTTATTTTCCACCATAATTTGCAAATAAATTCATAAAAAATCCTACAATGTGATTTTCTGGATTTTTTTTCTAATTTTGTCTGTCATAGTTGAAGTGTACCTATGATGAAAATTACAGACCTCTCTCATCTTTTTAAGTGGGAGAACTTGCACAATTGGTGGCTGACTAAATACTTTTTTACCCCACTGTAAAAGGGATATGACTAACTACATTCCAACTAGAAGTTACAACTGTCAAAAGCCATAGAAATCTGTAGAACAAACTCTCCCTGAGCTCTGGGCATGTCAGAGCATGTAGTCATTTCAGGTCTGGGTTGTTGAGGACCAGGAGAGGAGGGCTAAGCTGATACCAAGTGCTTCAAGCTATCGGTCTCCGCTAATTATAGCGGTTAGTTAGTCGTCTGTGGGACCAGCAGTCAAGAGTTAAAAGACCAACAGGAATGAAAAGCTACATTTGGGGTGTTTGAGGGATTTGTTCTGGTAAATTAGTACTTTAGAAAGAGAGTTGATTAAAATAGTTGATAGAAGAACCTCACAAGCACCTTCAAAGTTTTGACAGCCGTCTTATAAGGAAAAATGTGGTCGCTTGGACCATAGCCGTTAGGTCTGTTGCCATAGTAACTTCAAGCGGTTTTAGAACGACTTGTTATCGGACCTCCGCCCACATCTGTGTGACGTCTGTCAGGGCAGGAAGATAAGGTGATCCTGCACGCTGCCAGTAGAGCCCTGTCCTTAAGATCAGACCTGGAGATCTCTATCAGAGAGATGGAGATGACTGAACATGAGCAAAATAAAAGGAAACACCAACATAAAGTGTCTGAATATGGCGTTGGGCCACCACGATGTGCAAAAACAGCTTCAATGCGCCTTGGCATAGATTCTACAAGTGTCTGGAAATCTAATAGAGGGATGCAACATCATTCTTCCATGAGACATTCCATCATTTGGTGTTGTTGATGGTGGTAGAAAAACACTGTCTCAGACGCCGGTCCAGAATCTCCGATAAGTGTAGGGATGGGCGATATGGCCTAAAAATCACCTCAATATTTTCAAACTCATGGGCTGAGTAACAATATATAGCTTAATTTTTTAAAATCTATATTCTCAAATTAAGATTTTTTTGTACAATTAAAATGTCAAATACATATTTCAAACGGTCAGTAATAATCTAATTAATTCAGGGTTAGTGAAATTATACCTATGCTAAATATAAGCCTTCCAAGACCCACTAATCATTTAATTATTTTATCAAAACCCGCATTTTTTTTGCAATAATCAGTGATCTGGTGTTCAAGTCTGTCTAGTAAGATGTCATTTTTGATAAAATGTTTACCATTTGTATGAACATAAGATTCAAGAACTGAGACATAAAATGAACAAGTTCCACAGACATGTGACTAACAGAAATGGAATAATGTGTCCCTGAACAAGGGGGGGTCAAAATCAAAAGTAACAGTCAGTATCTGGTGTGGCCACCAGCTGCATTAAGTACTGCAGTGTATCTCGTCAACATGAACTGCACCAGATTTGCCAGTTCTTGCTGTGAGATGTTACTCCACTCTTCCACCAAGGCACCTGCAAGTTCCCAGATATTTCTGGGGGGGTGGCCCTAGCCCTCACCCTCCGATCCAACAGGTCCCAATGGGATCTGCTCAATGGGATATCCGGGCTCTTCGCTGGACATGGCAGAACACTGACATTCCTGTCTTGCAGGAAATCAGCCATACTGCTCGTTCTGTGCGTGGTGGCATTATCATGCTGAAGGGTCATGTCAGGATGAGCCTGCAGGAAGGGTACCACATGAGGGAGGAGGATGTCTTCCCTGTAATGCACAGTGTTGAGATTGCTTGCAATGACAACAAGCTCAGTCCGATGATGCTGTGACACACCACCCCAGACCATGACGGACCCTCAACCTCCAAAACGATCCCGCTCCAGAGTATAGGCCTCGGTGTAACGCTCATTCCTTTGACGATAAACATGAATCCGACCATTACCCCTGGTGAGACAAAACCGCAACTCGTCAGTGAAGAGCACTTTTTCCCAGCCCTATCTGGTCCAGCAACGGTGGGTTTGTGCCCATAGGCGACATTGTTGCTGGTGATGACCTGCTTTTACAACAGGCCTACAAGCCCTCAGTCCAGCCTCTCTCAGCCTATTGAGGAGTCTGAGCACTGATGGAGGGATTGTGCATTCCTGGTGTAACTCGGGCAGTTGTTGTTGCCATCCTGTACCTGTCCCGCAGGTGTGATGTTCGGATGTACCGATCCTGTGCGGGTGTTGTTTCACGTGGTCTGCCACTGCGAGGACTATCAGCTGTCCGCCCTTTCTCCCTGTAGCGCTGTCTTAGGTGTCCCATAGTACAGACATTGCAATTTATTGCCCGGGCCACATCTGCAGTCCTCATGCCTCCTTGCAGCAAGCCTAAGGCACATTCACACAGATGAGCAGGGACCCTGGGCATCTTTCTTTTGGCGTTTTTCAGAATCAGTAGAAAGGCCTCTTTAGTGTCCTAAGTTTTCATAACTGTGACCTTAATTGCCTACCGTCTGTAGGCTGTTAGTGTCTTAACGACCGTTCCACAGGTGCATGTTCATGAATTGTTTATGGTTCATTGAACAAGCATGGGAAACAGTGTTTAAACCCTTTACAATGAAGATGTGTGAAGTTATTTGGATTTTTACGAATTATCTTTGAAAGACAGGCTCCTGAAAAAGGTAAGTTTCTTTTTTTGCTGAGTTTATTTGCTGGCCAACAAGGTAGAACAGTTGAATTTAATAATGGGAATTGATGGGAAATGTAAAATATAGCACTAGCCACTTTAAACAATGCTACCTAATATAATGTTTACATACCCTACATTATTCATCTCATATGTATATGTATATACTGTACTCTATCATCTACTGCATCTTTATGTAATTACATGCATCACTAGCCACTTTAACTATGCCACTTTGTTTACATACTCATCTCATATGTATATACTGCACTCAATACCATCTACTGTATCATGCCGCTCTGTACCATCACTCATTCATATATCTTAATGTACATATTCTTTATCCCCCTACACTTGTGTGTATAAGACAGTAGTTTTGGAATTGTTAGTTAGATTACTTGTTGGTTATTACTGCATTGTCGGAACTAGAAGCACAAGCATTTCGCTACACTCGCATTAACATCTGCTAACCATGTGTATGTGACAAATACAATTTGATTTGAATTGTTATGAACACACCATTCTGTCCATCTCCAACTGTTTGAACAGCATGCTAGCCTGTCCACTTTGTTCAGATGTTGAAATCAAGTGGCCCATCTTATTTCTCAGAATAAGAACGAGCTGCCAATACCTTGTGTAATTGTGCTTTATGCTTATTGCACATTTATAAAACAGACTAGACAGCTATGAGAACGAGTTGCTAATAACTTGTGTAATTGTGCTTTATGCTTATTGCACATTTATAAAACAGACTAGACAGCATGTATAACGGTCTTTGAATAAAATGCTGCTAGCGGAACATGGTACCAAACTGACCATTTTCCAGAATCAATGTTCATCGATACTCTTGTTTTAATAGTGTCTGCTCTGCACGCAATTCGAGGAGTTGAGACAGGTTAACTTCTCTATTACAGTAAAATAATGTCTCAATGTGTTTTCGGTTTCCACATAACAGATTCTGTTGGACTAAGCCTCAAAACGCAAATTGCGAGTTGTAACCGCTTATCAGAGGAGGAAGTGATCTCTCATCTTTGTTGATCTCTGGTGTAAATATGAAGGTGAACACAGCACAGAGGAGCGAAGGAGACGAGACCAAAAATACATGAGAACAAGCAGACATAAACCGCTCATAAAAACTCTAAGAAAAACTTGATTCTTGCTATACAGGTATTTGGAATATCCTGCGAAAACATACATTTGAATTAATCAAATTCATTCAATATAAATCGTCCTGCCCTACGTACATTTTCGATTGGGTTGAGATTTGGTGACAGACACACACCCACCCTTTAAACCCCCTGTGCTCCTTTGAGACACCGCTTTCAAAGTCACTCAGACATCTTCTTCTAGCCATGGTAACCAAAAGAATGGGCATGTGATGGTCTGTGTGTGGTGTGAGTGTGATGGTCTGTGTGTGGGGTGAGTGTGATGGTCTGTGTGTGGTGTGAGTGTGATGGTCTGTGTGTGGGGTGAGTGTGATGGTTGTGTGTGTGTGTGTGTGTGTGTGATGGTCGTGTGTGTGATGTGTCGTGTGTGTGTGATGGTCGTGTGTGTGATGGTCGTGTGTGTGTGATGGTCGTGTGTGTGTGATGGTCGTGTGTGTGTGTGATGGTCGTGTGTGTGTGATGGTGTGTGTGTGTGTGTGTGTGTGTGTGTGTGTGTGTGTGATGGTCGTGTGTGTGTGTGTGTGTGTGTGTGTGATGGTGTGTGTGTGTGTGTGTGTGTGTGTGTGTGTGATGGTCGTGTGTGTGTGTGTGTGTGTGTGTGTGTGTGTGTGTGATGTGTGTGTGTGTGTGTGTGTGTGATGGTCGTGTGTGTGTGTGTCGTGTGTGTGTGTGTGTGTGATGTGTGTGTGTGTGATGGTCGTGTGTGTGATGTGGTGTGATGTGTGTGTGTGTGTGTGATGGTCGTGTGTGTGTGTGTGTGTGATGGTCGTGTGTGTGTGTGTGTGTGTGTGATGGTCGTGTGTGTGTGTGTGTGTGTGTGTGTGTGTGTGTGTGTGTGTGTGTGTGTGTGTGTGTGTGTGTGATGTGTGTGTGTGTGTGTGTGTGTGTGTGTGTGTGTGTGTGTGTGTGTGTGTGTGTGTGTGTGTGTGTGATGGTCGTGTGTGTGTGTGTGTGTGTGTGTGGTGTGTGTGTGTGTGTGTGATGGTCGTGTGTGTGTGTGTGATGGTGTGTGTGTGTGATGTGTGTGTGTGTGTGTGTGTGTGTGTGTGTGTGTGTGTGTGTGTGTGTGTGTGTGTGTGTGTGTGTGTGTGTGTGATGTGTGTGTGTGGTGTGTGTGTGTGTGTGTGTGTGTGATGTGTGTGTGTGTGTGTG
>NC_056442.1:1556345-1608845 GCF_018296145.1 Oncorhynchus tshawytscha | reverse complement strand
ACAGAACATTCCAATGGCTGCTTACGTAAAACACACAAACAACAAGATAGATATCATTGGGCCTAATGAGCTAGGCCTGACCTGTAGGACTAATGGCAACATCCATGGAGTACTGACCACAGCCTTGTGGACGTTTTACAACTGTTTGGACGGATCCTTCTCTTCGCTAATGATGTGTGTGATCAGTCTCCGGTCTGCTGCCAGTAGAACATCCTAACCCATTCATTGATGATAGGCCCCGCTTTACTGAAGTTGCAAGCCAAGAAATTGCAAGACACAGTATCTCGCAATAGAATGCTGTTTTTGATTGCAGATAGGCCTAGTGCCCGGTTCTGACTCCGTCTGCCTGGTGGGCGACCTACAAATACTGCCCCTCCCTCTCCTCTCTGTCTGTCTGTCCCTTGCTATGAAAGATGTGAGTGTTTGTGTTCTCAGAAGTACGGCAACTTATCAGTCTCCTCCATTCCAAGAATACTGAATCTTAGGAGTCAATCTTGAAACTCAGAAATGGGAATCGACGTGCAAGGAGTCGAGGTATCAATTCTATGGAGTCGACACTCTCTAACACTACGTCATCATCGTTAACAGTTCGCAAAATGGCAGAGAAAGACAAGCGACAGCAGCGTAGTCCTGTATGGCAATACTTTCAGAAGTTAAATGAGAAGGAAATGCAGACTTTGAGAGGTGGAGTTGAGGTGCAGTAATGACAGTACAGGTGCAATGCTTAACCATCTGAAAGGGACGTACCAGGAGACCCAAAGCGTTGCTAGCAGCAGAGTAGCTGCATTGTGAATTCATGGTGGAGTTTAAATGGAAAACTGACTTTAAAAAAATGTCTGTTTAACCGGTAAGAACATTTTCCATTTGTCACATCCCTATTGTGTTACCTGCAGTGCCTCCTGGGGGTCATCATCCAGCATAACATAGCGTCTCCTCCTCCTCTCTCTGCTGATGTAACGGAAGTGAAGCTCTACCGCAGGAAGAGTTCGCTCCACCTCCTAGAGAGAGAACTATCTTTAGAACAAATACAAAACATATACTTCTTTCATCATTTCAGGCAACAACAAAAATAAAATAAATCACCCCCCTTCCTCTCGGCATAATTCCCCTCCCCAACCATGTCTCCCACCACTCACCTTTCCTCTCCTTCCATCCCTCCTCCCCTCCCCTCACTCTCTTTCCTTCCATCCTCCCTCCCTCCCCCATTCCCCTCCCGCTCCTCACCCTCTCAGTCCAGGTGACCTGGGACATGGTGAACCTCCCCAGACTGTCCAACTCTAGCCGGGCCTGCAACTGACCCCTGCTCATGTCCACCTCCAGGACGTGTCTTGGCTTGACCCTGAGGAACACAGGACACTGGGCCCTGTTCTTCCTCCTCAGCCCCTCCTCCTCCTCCTCCTCCTCGTCTGATGATGATAGTACTCCCACAAGCAGGGGGTGACACAGGTCAACTAGAGACAGACGAAAGAGAGGTCAAAGGTTGGCTCAGCATTGCCCAATCAGTTCCTTTGGAACCCCCCAGTCTTTGCACATTTTGGTTGTATTCCCACTCTAGCACAGCTGGTTGGACTAGTTGAAGCTGGATGATAAGTTGTCTACTTCAATCAGGTGTGCTACTGCTAGTTCTGAAGTGCTCCTACCTCCCAAGTCCTCCTCCTCTTCTTCTCTGGTGTCCGTGGGTGTCGCCGGTGTCCCCTCTAACCCCTGACCCAGTCCCTCTGCCATAGTAGTCTCCAGGGTGGACTCTGTGTGCCCGAGGCTGTGGTCAGGCCACTGGAGGGTGGACTCTGTCTCCAGATCTGCATCCCAGTCTGAGGCCTCCTCCTTGGGCTCAGACGAGAGCAGCGGTGGGGGTAGAACCTCCGGGACTTCCAGCTCTGGAGAAGGGGGCTTAAAGGTGGCGGGGCTCGCCTGGATGGGGCTGTTGTTGGTTGGGGAGGGGGTGTCACAGAGACTGTTGTTGAGGTGTGGAGGAGCTGGCCTGTACGCCTTGTCTAGGGTGGCGATTGGCGCCCCCTCTAGGTGATGCTGGTAGCGCAGCCAATCTTCACCCAGTTGGTCCCTGAAACTGTCCATGCGTTCAATCTCCTTCTGGTGAGGGAGAACGATGTCTGAGGGGAGAGAGAGGAGGTTTATGTTATATATACACTGCTCAAAAAAATAAAGGGAACACTAAAATAACACATCCTAGATCTGAATGAATGAAATATTCTTATTAAATACTTTTTTCTTTACATAGTTGAATGTGCTGACAACAAAATCACACAAAAATTATCGATGGAAATCAAATTTATCAACCCATGGAGGTCTGGATTTGGAGTCACACTCAAAATTAAAGTGGAAAACCACACTACAGGCTGATCCAACATTGATATAATGTCCTTAAAACAAGTCAAAATGAGGCTCAGTAGTGTGTGTGGCCTCCACGTGCCTGTATGACCTCCCTACAATGCCTGGGCATGCTCCTGATGAGGTGGCGGATGGTCTCCTGAGGGATTTCCTCCCAGACCTGGACTAAAGCATCCGCCAACTCCTGGACAGTCTGTGGTGCAACGTGGCGTTGGTGGATGGAGCGAGACATGATGTCCCAGATGTGCTCCATTGGATTCAGGTCTGGGGAACGGGCGGGCCAGTCCATAGCATCAATGCCTTCCTCTTGCAGGAACTGCTGACACACTCCAGCCACATGAGGTCTAGCATTGTCTTGCATTAGGAGGAACCCAGGGCCAACCGCAACAGCAGATGGTCTCACAAGGGGTCTGAGGATCTCATCTCGGTACCTAATGGCAGTCAGGCTACCTCTGGCGAGCACATGGAGGGCTGTGCGGCCCCCCAAAGAAATGCCACCCCACACCATGACTGACCCACCGCCAAACCGGTCATGCTGGAGGATGTTGCAGGCAGCAGAACGTTCTCCACGGCGTCTCCAGACTCTGTCACGTCTGTCACATGTGCTCAGTGTGAACCTGCTTTCATCTGTGAAGAGCACAGGGCGCCAGTGGCGAATCTGCCAGTCTTGGTGTTCTCTGGCAAATGCCAAACATCCTGCACGGTGTTGGGCTGTAAGCACAACCCCCACCTGTGGACGTCGGGCACTCATTCCACCCTCATGGAGTCTGCTCAAACGGTCAGAAACAGACATGCACATTTGTGGATGCTCCTCCTTGCACAAAGGCGGAGGTAGCGGTCCTGCTGCTGGGTTGTTGCCCTCCTACGGTCTCCTCCACGTCTCCTGATGTACCTGCCTGTCTTCTGGTAGCGCCTCCATGCTCTGGACACTACGCTGACAGACACAGCAAACCTTCTTGCCACAGCTCGCATTGATGTGCCATCCTGGATGAGCTGCACTATCTGAAAACGTGTGTGAGTTGTAGACTCCGTCTCATGCTACCACTAGAGTGAAAGCACCGCCAGCATTCAAAAGTGACCAAAACATCATCCAGGAAGCATAGGAACTGAGAAGTGGTCTGTGGTCCCCACCTGCAGAACCACTCCTTTATTGGGGGTGTCTTGCTAATTGCCTATAATTTCCACCTATTGTCTATTCCATTTGCACAACAGCATCTGAAATTTATTGTCAATCAGTGTTGCTTCCTTCCTAAGTGGACAGTTTGATTTCACAGAAGTGTGATTGACTTGGAGTTATATTGTGTTGTTTAAGTGTTCCCTTTATTTTTGTTGAGCAGTATATATATATATATATATATATATAACGCTAATTAAATACTTAAAAATCATACAATGTGATTTTCTGGATTTTTGTTTTAGATTCCGTCTCTCACTGTTGAAGTGTACCTATGATAAAAATGACAGACCTCTACATGCTTAGGAAGTAGGAAAACCTGCAAAATCGAGTGTATCAAATACTTGTTCTCCCTACTGTATATATAGTAAACGTTTACCTTGTATAGAGGACTGTGGTCTGGGTTCATAGTCATAGTCGTAGTCACTGGGCTCTGAGATGCTAGCCCGTCTCACCCTCACCTTACTCTGAAACAACACAGATGGATATATATATATATATATATTATACACACGACATTCCAGAAACATGCTCCTTCTCCTCTGCCTGTATTGATTTGCTCATTCCAAATGGACCTTAACCCTTAGACACCCCCTAGGTACCCCCTAGCCCCCTTACCCCGTAGACACGCCCTATCCCCCTTACCCTGTAGACACCCCCTAGCCCCATAGGTACCCCTTACCCCGTAGACACCCCCTAGCCCCCTTACCCCGTAGACACCCCCTAGCCCCCTAGACACCCCCTTACCCCGTAGACACCCCCTAGCCCCCTTACCCCGTAGACACCCCCTAGCCCCCTTACCCGGTAGGTACCCCTAGCCCCCTTACCCCGTAGGAACCCCATTGCCCCGTAGGTACTAAACAATATCATAACCGCCATCGATAAAAGACAGTACTGTGCAGCCGTCTTCATCGACCTTGCCAAGGCTTTCGACTCTGTCAATCACCATATTCTTATCGGCAGACTCAGTAGCCTCTGTTTTTCTGATGACTGCCTTGCCTGGTTCACCAACTACTTTGCAGACAGAGTTCAGTGTGTCAAATCGGAGGGCATGCTGTCCGGTCCTCTGGCAGTCTCTATGGGGGTGCCACAGGGTTCAATTCTCGGGCCGACTCCTTTCTCTGTGTATATCAATGATGTTGCTCTTGCTGCGGGCGATTCCCTGATCCACCTCTACGCAGACGACACCATTCTGTATACTTCTGGCCCTTCCTTGGACACTGTGCTATCTAACCTCCAAACGAGCTTCAATGCCATACAACACTCTTTCCGTGGCCTCCAACTGCTCTTAAACGCTAGTAAAACCAAATGCATGCTTTTCAACCGTTCGCTGTCTGCACCCGCACGCCCGACTAGCATCACCACCCTGGATGGTTCCGACCTAGAAAATGTGGACATCTATAAGTACCTAGGTGTCTGGCTAGACTGTAAACTCTCTTTCCAGACTCATATCAAACATCTCCAATCTAAAATCAAATCTAGAGTCGGCTTTCTATTCCGCAACAAAGCCTCCTTCACTCACGCCGCCAAATTTACCCTAGTAAAACTGACTATCCTACCGATCCTCGACTTTGGCGATGTCATCTACAAAATAGCTTCCAACACTCTACTCAGCAAACTTGATGCAGTTTATCACAGTGCCATCCGTTTTGTTACTAAAGCACCTTATACCACCCACCACTGCGACCTGTATGCTCTAGTCGGCTGGCCCTCGCTACATATTCGTCGCCAGACCCACTGGCTCCAGGTCATCTACAAGTCCATGCTAGGTAAAGCTCCGCCTTATCTCAGTTCACTGGTCACGATGGCAACACCCACCCGTAGCACGCGCTCCAGCAGGTGTATCTCACTGATCATCCCTAAAGCCAACACCTCATTTGGCCACCTTTTATTCCAGTTCTCTGCTGCCTGTGACTGGAACAAATTGCAAAAATCGCTGAAGTTGGAGACTTATCTCCCTCACCAACTTCAAACATCTGCTCTCTAAGCTGCTAGCCGATTGCTGCAGCTGTACATAGTCCATCGGTAAATAGCCCACCCAATTTTACCTACCTCTTCCCCATACTGTTTATATTTATTTACTTTTCTTCTCTTTTGCACACCAATATCTCTACCTGTACATGACCATCTGATCATTTATCACTCCAGTGTTAATCTGCAAAATTGTAATTATTCTCCTACCTCCTCATGCCTTTTGCACACAATGTATATAGACTCTTTTTTTCTTCTACTGTGTTATTGACTTGTTAATTGTTTACTCCATGTGTAACTCTGTGTTGTCTGTTCACACTGCTATGCTTTATCTTGGCCAGGTCGCAGTTGCAAATGAGAACTTGTTCTCAACTAGCCTACCTGGTTAAATAAAGGTGAAATAAAAAAAATGTATAAAAAAGGTACTCCCTAGCCCCCTTACCCCGTAGACATCCCCTAGCCCCGTAGACATCCCCTAGCCCCGTAGGTACCCCCTAGCCCCCTTACCCCGTAGACACGCCCCCTATACCCCTAGCCCCCTTACCCTGTAGACACCCCTAGCCCCATAGGTACCCCTAGCCCCCTTACCCCGTAGACACCCACTAGCCCCGTAGGTACCCCTAGCCCCCTTACCCCGTAGACACCCACTAGCCCCGTAGGTACCCCCTAGCCCCCTTACCCCGTAGACACCCACTAGCCCCGTAGGTAACCCCTAGCCCCCTTACCCCGTAGACACCCATTAGCCCCGTAGGTAACCCCTAGCCCCATTACCCCGTAGACACCCACTAGCCCCGTAGGTACCCCCTAGCCCCCTTACCCCGTAGACACCCACTAGCCCCGTAGGTACCCCCTAGCCCCCTTACCCCGTAGACACCCACTAGCCCCGTAGGTAACCCCTAGCCCCCTTACCCCGTAGACACCCACTAGCCCCGTAGGTACCCCTAGCCCCCTTACCCCGTAGACACCCACTAGCCCCGTAGGTACCCCCCCCTAGCCCCCTTACCCCGTAGACACCCACTAGCCCCGTAGGTACCCCTAGCCCCCTTACCCCGTAGACACCCACTAGCCCTGTAGGTACCTCCTAGCCCCCTTACCCCGTAGACACCCACTAGCCCCGTAGGTACCCCCTAGACACCCACTAGCCCCGTAGGGTAGCCCCCCCCTAGACACCCACCAGCCCCGTAGGTACCTCCTAGCCCCCTTACCCCGTAGACACCCACTAGCCCCATAGACACCCACTAGCCCCGTAGGGGACACCCCTAGCCCCGTAGGTACCCCCATAGCCCCCTTACCCCGTAGACACCACTAGCCCCGTAGGGTACCCCATAGCCCCCTTACCCCGTAGACACCTACTAGCCCCGTAGGTACCCCCTAGCCCCCTTACCCCGTAGACACCCACTAGCCCCGTAGGTACCCCCTAGCCCCCTTACCCCGTAGACACCCACTAGCCCCGTAGGTACCCCTAGCCCCCTTACCCCGTAGACACCCACTAGCCCGTAGGTACCCCCTAGCCCCCTTACCCCGTAGACACCCACTAGCCCCGTAGGTACCCCTAGCCCCCTTACCCCGTAGACACCCACTAGCCCCGTAGGGTCCTAGCCCCCTACCCCGTAGACCCCACTAGCCCCGTAGACACCCCTAGCCCCTAGGTACCCCTAGCCCCGTAGGTACCCCATAGCCCCCTTACCCCGTAGACACCCACTAGCCCCGTAGGTACCCCCTAGCCCCCTTACCCCGTAGACACCCACTAGCCCCGTAGGTACCCCCTAGCCCCCTTACCCCGTAGACACCCACTAGCCCCGTAGGTACCCCTAGCCCCCTTACCCCCGTAGCCACCCCCTAGCCCCCTTACCCCGTAGACACCCACTAGCCCCGTAGACACCCCCTAGCCCCCTTACCCCGTAGACACCCACTAGCCCCGTAGACACCCCTAGCCCCCTTACCCCGTAGACACCCACTAGCCCCGTAGGGTAGCCCCCTAGCCCCGTAGACACCCCCTAGCCCCGTAGACACCCCCTAGCCCCGTAGGTAGACCCCCTAGCCCCGTAGACACCCCCTAGCCCCGTAGACACCCCCTAGCCCCGTAGGTACCCCCTAGCCCCGTAGGTACCCCCCCCGTAGCCCCCTTAGCCCCGTAGGTACCCCCTAGCCCCTTACCCCGTAGGTACCCCACCTAGCCCCCTTACCCCGTAGGTACCACCTAGCCCCCTTACCCCGTAGGTACCACCTAGCCCCCTTACCCCGTAGGTACCACCTAGCCCCCTTACCCCGCAGGTACCACCTAGCCCCCTTACCCCGTAGGTACCACCTAGCCCCCTTACCCCGTAGGTACCACCTAGCCCCCTTACCCCGTAGGTACCACCTAGCCCCCTTACCCCGTAGGTACCACCTAGCCCCCTTACCCCGTAGGTACCACCTAGCCCCTTACCCCGTAGGTACCACCTAGCCCCCTTACCCCGTAGGTACCACCTAGCCCCCTTACCCCGTAGGTACCACCTAGCCCCCTTACCCCGTAGGTACCACCTAGCCCCCTTACCCCGTAGGTACCACCTAGCCCCCTTACCCCGTAGGTACCACCTAGCCCCCTTACCCCGTAGGTACCCCCTAGCCCCCTTACCCCGTAGGTACATCCTAGCCCCCTTACCCCATAGGTACCACCTAGCCCCCTTACCCTGTAGGATCTTGATCCTATCAGAGGGTTAGTTAAAGCTATTAACATGTATTTTTTCTAACTGGTCAGTGTTTTAAGAGGTACACAGAGTGGCTAGGGGATGAGGACAGACCCCCAGCTTCTCAAGGAGCTGTGTAGCTGACTTACCTTGGCTTTCTTCTTGCGTTGTCGTGTCACTCCTACCTCGCTGACCGACAGGCTGTCACTCAACTCCCCGCCCCCGCTGGACACTACTTCCTGGTTACCCCGCTCTGGAGCCCTGGTGATCAAGGGTGAGGCCTGGGACTGAAGCTGCCCAATCAGCTGTCCCGGTTTGGGTAGCACCTGAAGGTGGTACAAAAGTGGCGAATCCCACAAATTAACTTAAAGTGGACATCAACAAGTGACCAAACAAGACTAGAGAAGTGTTGAGTATATGCCTGCTGACCCACAGGAGTGGTCTACTCACTGACAACTCTGAAGAGGAGAGAGGGCTGCTGTCCAGTCTGAGCTAGAGGTGAGAGATAATATTAAACTCGAGGAGGAGACAGAGAATCATGAAAAAAAAGACTGGGTCCAAATTCAGCTTTCCGATTTTTTTTCCGAACCCCCCTCTCACTCACTCTGAGGTAGGCAGCCTTGGGGGAGAGGTGGCGGACAGTGCGGGTTCTGTGGGTCTTCTGGAAGAACAGTGGGTTGCCCTTCAGATTCAGCTAAGAAGAGACAGAGGCTACAGGTCAGTGGGTCTGGGATAACAATGAGGCTACAGGTCAGTGGGTCTGGGATAACAATGAGGCTACAGGTCAGTGGGTCTGGGATAACAATGAGGCTACAGGTCAGTGGGTCTGGGATAACAATGAGGCTACAGGTCAGTGGGTCTGGGATAACAATGAGGCTACAGGTCAGTGGGTCTGGGATAACAATGAGGCTACAGGTCAGTGGGTCTGGGATAACAATGAGGCTACAGGTCAGTGGGTCTGGGATAACAATGAGGCTAGGCAGGTCAGTGGGTCTGGGATAACACTGAGGCTACAGGTCAGTGGGTCTGGGATAACACAGAGGCTACAGGTCAGTGGGTCTGGGATAACAATGAGGCTACAGGTCAGTGGGTCTGGGATAACACTGAGGCTACAGGTCAGTGGGTCTGGGATAACACTGAGGCTACAGGTCAGTGGGTCTGGGATAACAATGAGGCTACAGGTCAGTGGGTCTGGGATAACAATGAGGCTACAGGTCAGTGGGTCTGGGATAACACTGAGGCTACAGGTCAGTGGGTCTGGGATAACACAGAGGCTGTCACACAGTAAACTACTGATAAGCACACTTCGAAGTTCTCTCTCTCCTTCACCATGTTGAGACTGTGCAGCATAGACAGAGGAGCCAGCTGGGAGTGATCCAGTAGCAGGTTGTAGGCCAAGTCCAGGTGCTGTAGGGACGACAACTGCTCCACTCCTACATAGGGTCACAGTCACACACACAAATCCGATATCTAAGCATCTCATACTGAGACGGGGGCAGAGTCAGCCATCCAAGACTAACAGAGACTTAGAGAGTACACTGAACAATAGGGAGACGGTTGGGGGAGAGAGATGGGCAGATAGGCAGTACTGGCAAACAAACGCTGGAGTATGCCAGTATATTAATATATTCCTAGCTTCCTGTTTATCTATAGCCCCCAACTGTTTGTGGACACAAGGCTGTAAACAGATCCAAGGCTTTGATTGGCTGATGTTCTTGTCTTGTACAAGGCATTGATTGTCTGAAGTCCCTCTCTGTTCCAATACTGGTAGAGGTCATGCATAACAGATAGTCTTGAGGGAATTTGCAGATGGAATACTATTGCTAACTATTTGGTATTGATGATTTTTGGCATACGTTTTAGGGATAATATCAATATTAGGGCTGTGGTAAAAAAAAGAAAAGTTTTTTAAATATCCCATTATCCGTAGAGAAACCACCATACTATCATTCATTATAGCATGACCAGATGGTGTCTATCAGAGGTGTTACAGTACCGTTGATGGTCTCCAGCTCGTTGTTTCTGAGGATGAGAGTGAGGAGTTTGGCTCTGGAGCTCAAGCCCAGCGTTGGTGCTCTCTGGAGATTGTTAAAGCCCAGGTTGAGGTGCTCTAGCTCACTCAGAGGCTGAGAGAGGAGGAGGAGAGAGACAGTAGATATGGAGATAGCCCAGTGCAGTAACTTACTGCATGTCTCCAACTCTGACCCCTCTCAACACACAGACACAAAACCTATCCAGAAATACCTTGAGAAAGTCAGCACACTCCTGGATTTTATTGTGACTAAGATCCAGAGACTTCAGAACATTCAGTAAACTCTAAAAAAGGCAGAGTGACTCACATTAAAACATGGCCAAAAAAGTGATACACATTAAAAACAAATGTCAAAGTCAGTGAATAAATAAACCAGAGAGCAGGAGCATGTCTTACCAGTGACTCATCCAGGCAGACTATAGCGTTGTAGCTGAAGTTGAGGGTGTGCAGCTCCAGCCAGGGCAGTGCAGAGCTGAGGTCTCCTCCACACAGAGACAGTAGCTCCTGTAACAATAACACTGGCTCAAACTCCAACACAAAGGGGTCTGTTATTCAGAAAGAGAAAACGGTGAAGTGTGTGTGTGTGTTACCTCCAGGGAACTGAGGCTCTTGGAGCAGGTGAAGACCTCTAACTGAGAGTAGACTCCCCTCAGGTCCTCCAGACAGTGAGGGGGGATACGCTTCAACTGGGAGACAGAACAACAGGCCCAGAGTAAGCCAGATTCATCTATATACAACATTTATACTGTTTTGTTACAAAGGAGAAGCGCACACATTTTCCTCCCATACCTCTAAGGACTTGAGAGACTTGAAAGGAAAGATCTTGACCACTGACTGAAGCCTCGACCCTGGTGGATTGATGAGCTAGAAATGAAAAACCAAAGGCCAAAGAACATTATATAGAATGCTAAAGCGCCACCTTGTGGCTCAATGAAATTCCCTAAGATGTCCACTTAATTCAGTTTTATAGTTGGAACATTTTTGTTTATGAAGTGCTGAGCAATTTATGCATACATCTATTACAAAACTGTTCACAAATAGAGCACACACACACACACACACACACACACACACACACACACACACACACACACACACACACACACACACACACACACACACACACACACACACACACACACACACACACACACACACCTTGAGGGAGACAGTCTTCTGCAGCACGTCGAACAGGAACTGGAGCTGCAGTAGGGAGGTGGTGTCAGCAGGGTGTGAGGGCAGAGCCAGGAAGCCATGTTGGTGAGTCCTGGAGAGGAGGTACTGCTCAAACAGACGACCTAGGTGCTGCAGAGAGTCTGCCTGTAGAGTCAGGGTACTGCTGCCGTCCAGCACAGATGCACCTGGAGAGACAATGTTAACACACCACTTAAAACCAGCAGTTATAATGCAACATAAAATATATGAAGCATGTAGCTACAGTATAGCTATGAGGCCCTAATAATTTCTAACAACGTCAAAGAACAGATTAGCAGGTCTGGGATAACAGGGGCTATGTCCAGAATACGTTTTGGGAGACAGACATGATTTCAAGAGAGGGTGGTGATGTTACTATACCATGATTCCGAAGCAGAGTGGCCAAGCTGTTGACAAGGGTGGGTTGGCCATTGTGACATCCAGCCATCCTGCAGGTAAACATAGATGAGAAGACCGAGACAGATGATTCTGGAGAAATGTGACACGTGCAAACAACCCAAACATTAGCAGAAATTGTTCAAATAAAAATACGTTCTCAACTTACAGTATAGAGATGGACGCTAACTTGTAGAATACTGGTTAAATACCAGCTAGCTTGTTAGCTACATTGCAATGCAGGACCTGCAGTTGTTTGTGAACGTTAAACTGGGCTACTCACAAAGCCAACACGAATCTATCTCTAGCTAGCTGTTGTAGCTGTCTTGGATAGCATTCCACAGACTATTTCTTGAGACAACAACATACCTTACCTATCTTATGTGACAGTCAAGCAGTGGTCAACATCGACATTCCCTTCCGATTGGCAGCAATACGACAAAAACATCAGTCAAATAACTTCAAGTGTACTCGGTTGTCGATGTTGACATCTTCACTTGGACTGATGTCACGTGAGGAAGTTTCGAAAAAAATATACAGTGGCCCGGAGAAACCAAATTTCAAAAGGCTGAAACAGGCGTTTTCGTAACTTGTGCCAATCAATGGAAATTGAAATGTTATAAATTAGCGAGACATCTCTAAAAAAAAATGTACAAAATATGACTCAAATTTCAGATTCAGTCTGATTTCTTGGCTATAGCCACCACTAGATGGCTCCCTACCTTAAGAAGCAGGATCAAATCATAGGGGATCAACAATATTTACTTTATGACAGTGACAACGCAATGGGGCATTTCCAATTTGCTCATTTGTTAATCTTTATTAAGTGCATTCTGAGAACACTCAGCACATCTTTCTGGTATGCTTTATCACCCTTTTAAAATGTTCTGGATGTTATCTTTACAATGGAGTGGAAGGACAATACACAGTTTTCAACACTGCAAGAAGTAGCCAGATGTAACTATGCAAGGCACGCAAAATAGTATTGTTTAGCCTACTAAAGACTTTTAACAAATTTGTAATTGTGAGTAATTAAGTAAAGTAAGCATTTTTACAAATAGGCCTACTACCAATGCCTTTGCGGGGATCCTTTAAGTTTCCACCTTTTATACCAAATGTCCAAAACTAAGTGGTTTCTCTAATATAAGCCTGTACCATTCATGTCTTGTTGCTAGGCAACACATACGCACGCACACGCACACACAAGACAATATTTTTCCATTCGGGACTGGGGATGTTTCCATGTAAGGATTTATGTACGGTAATTTGGTAAACATTTCCATCCACTGAGATACTCTGGCAGGAAAGGTTCTCTGCAGACCAAGCATGCACTGAAAGCATGTTGGGACTGTTTCAAATTCTCAGATTTTTGGGATTGCATTAAAATCAAGCAATATGATTTATGTTATAGAAAACATGGACCAACTAAACATTGTGGATTAGTTGGTTGCATTTTTATGGGTGGAAATGCCTTCTAAAAAAATCTCTAATTGTGTGACCTTGATTTTCCATTTCAGTTTAGACCATTCAGTCTGCCATCTTCTGTTTGGAATTCTCAATGTATGATCATATGGTTACAGAAGTAAACAAATACACAATGCTTAGGTTATGTTTAGATGTTTAGATGTCTTTGTGTGTATGAAGTGTTGGATTACGTTTATATTGGCCCATAGATCTGGGAATAAAAAGTTTTCCACAATCCTCAGCATTTCTCTATTTATCCAATCAGTGACTCAGTCAAATGAATGTCAATTAAGTCTAATCAACACAGTAAATAAACCATGCTCCTTCACTGTCCAAACGCTGCTCTCGAAATGGAAGAACAATACCAGACCATCCCCCAGCAAGCACAGGTAACCTAGCCTGGAACCTAGCCTGGAACTCCTGGACCCTGGCCTGGAACCTAGCCTGGAACCTAACCTAGTCCCACATCTGTTTGGGCTATTTTTTTGTGTGACACTTACCAAAAGGGTTGACAAAACAGCACAAAAAATATCTGGGACCAGGCTACGGAAAACCTCCACCTCCTTTGTGGCCTTTTGCACAGTAGGCTACATGTAAATACAACATGGTTGTAAAACGATTCCTCTATTGGCTCATAATTGGTAGAGAACAGAGGGATGATTCACGATCGGGACATGTCAAGTCAAGGCTTTTCTTCGTCCAGAACAAGGTCAAAGGACCATATCACTGTCCCTTTTGTCTTCACTGCATTCCAAGGGCTTGTTTTAACTGTTGCAAGTGAACCAGTGCGGTTTACTTTTAGCCCTGAACAAATCAGGCCTGTTAGAAGGCTTCGGCAGGTTGGATTACAGCTTTCTTGGATCTGTTGTAGCAGTTTACTGTACTGTACTGTACTGTACTGTACTGTACTGTACTGTACTGTACTGTACTGTACTGTACTGTACATCAGAGAGAGAGAGAGAGAGAGAGAGAGAGAGAGAGAGCGAGCGAAACCTCACTAGTAAAATATAACATGTGAGTCAGTAAACTTCTCAGGTCACAATTCATCACAATACAAACACAGGGTGTGCCCAGGCATCAGGCCAGGCTACTGTTCTTATACATTATAGTCATTATAGCCAGGATACTGTTCTAATACATTATAGTCATTATAGCCAGGATACTGTTCTAATACATTATAGTCATTATAGCCAGGATACTGTTCTAATACATTATAGTCATTATAGCCAGGATACTGTTCTAATACATTATAGTCATTATAGCCAGGATACTGTTCTAATACATTATAGTCATTATAGCCAGGATACTGTTCTAATACATTATAGTCATTATAGCCAGGATACTGTTCTAATACATTATAGTCAGTATAGCCAGGATACTGTTCTAATACATTATAGTCATTATAGCCAGGAGACTGTTCTAATACATTATAGTCAGTATAGCCAGGATACTGTTCTAATACATTATAGTCATTATAGCCAGGATACTGTTCTAATACATTATAGTCATTATAGCCAGGAGACTGTTCTAATACATTATAGTCAGTATAGCCAGGATACTGTTCTAATACATTATAGTCATTATAGCCAGGATACTGTTCTAATACATTATAGTCATTATAGCCAGGATACTGTTCTAATACATTATAGTCAGTATAGCCAGGATACTGTTCTAATACATTATAGTCAGTATAGCCAGGATACTGTTCTAATACATTATAGTCAGTATAGCCAGGATACTGTTCTAATACATTATAGTCATTATAGCCAGGATACTGTTCTAATACATTATAGTCATTATAGCCAGGATACTGTTCTAATACATTATAGTCAGTATAGCCAGGATACTGTTCTAATACATTATAGTCAGTATAGCCAGGATACTGTTCTAATACATTATAGTCAGTATAGCCAGGATACTGTTCTAATATATACAAATATAAACAGGTCATCCAACTGTCCTAGGCCCATATCGGAAATATGCCCTTTTCTAATCAAAGGGATTTCTGCTCAGTGTCGTAATGTTTCACTTCATATCAATCAAATGTTATTCGTCATATGCTTCGTTAACAGCAGGTGTGGACTAACAGTGAAATGCCAACTTACACATATTGAAATGAACTATAGCTCTTTACATATGCATAGAAACAGATAATATATTCATTCACTGCATGTGGAGATCTCACCCAGCACTCACTATCAATGTGGACCTGTACTTTATCTAGTGTGTATATTGACATAATAATTCTGGGGGGAATTTTAGGTAGCTGAACTTGATGGGAATGGCATTGCAATAACCACTGGCCAGATACTGTGGCCTGTTACCCCATTACCTGGTGGCCGTCCCCAGACACTGGGCAAACTTTAGCCCCAGGCCTTGTTTATAAACCAGGCCTTCTCTGCTTCTTCTCCCCAATGTTGCTTTTTATAAAATGACATATGAGGTTCTATGCAAACACCCCCAGCATCATCCAGATGCCCCCCAAGATACTGGCCCCTTCAGAAGGCCCCTTTCTCCTCGCGTCCGCCCTCAAGGCCGAGCCGGGATGCCGACCATAAATAGGTGAAATACCATGAAATCAGAGGGCACCCACAAAACAAAATAATCCACATTTATATCTGTGACTCCCTGCCTGGCTGGAGAGTATGGTTACAGTATATATGCAATGTTTATTTCTGTGCCCTTAAATAAACAGCAATTAGTCTCCCGGGCAACCACAGCACTCACTGGACGGGTTAATGGGAGCTTGTTTGGTATGTAAGCACGACATCTCAGCGCCTGGCCCCAGCTGATCAATAGGCAACATACACAGCGCCCACCAGGTAGGGAATGGCATGCAGCGTCTGGGCAGGGCTTTCATTAAGTGTCAATGGACATGGAAGGAATGCTTTTTGTTTATGTCTGTTTGTTTATTTATTTTCTGGGAGAGGGTGCATGCTGATAAAAATAAACATGCTACAGTATGGAATATTGCCTCTCTCAGTCTCAGGCCCAGCCAAGAGAATGCTGCCTCGTTTTCCTCCATTGAGTTGCATGATACTACCACATAGAACATTCTCTTCTTGCCTTTCCCTATTGTACAGTGTATTTTTTGCACATTTCCAACAATAGTACTATTACAAATAGGCTGCATAGCCTATAACGCGGATAGTATCTAGAACTGACATGTCTTAGTTTCCATTGTTCAGAATCATTTTAAATAGAACGTTTATAGGGCATCACTTCAGTGTATCCTATGTGTGTTTGGGTTTGTCTGACAGTTATTTCTGCTTGTTGTAATAAATCACCAAATCTATCTATATACAGGCCTCATCAACATCAACAGTTGGCCAGAGACATAATGTAAGTTGATTACAAAATAACAAGTCATTTGGACTGGTCTTAGGTATACTTGTGCATGAAAATTTGAGAGGCTATATAATATTTTCGTCATAGCACAAAATTGCCTGTTAGGGTTTGCCTGCTGCTCTTCCATACGCACCACTGGTCTGACGAGCTGTCATATAATCTGCGGTTGGTAGGACCCTGCAGAACTCAACCCATCCGCTGGCTTCACCTGTTCGCATATGCACAGTTATTTTACCTGGAGTTGCGTTCCATCGCCTCACTAAATGACAAGACGTTCCACGCCGAGGATGATATCCTATTCAGGCTGCAGCTTGCTGCTGCTGTCGGTGGCTTTCGTGGGAGCTTCTTTCGCGGAGATGGTCTTCCGTTGCCCGAGTTGCACCGCCGAACGTCAGGCTGCGTGCCCGAAGCTCACCGAGACCTGTGCAGAGATTGTGCGCGAACCGGGCTGCGGTTGCTGCCCGGTGTGCGCCCGGCAAGAGGGCGAGTTATGCGGCGTGTACACCCCGAGATGCTCCAGCGGGCTCCGGTGTTACCCGAAGCCGGACTCCGATCTGCCTCTCGAGCAGCTGGTCCAGGGGCTGGGGCTGTGCGGACACAAAGTGGTCACCGAGCCCACGGGGAGCCAGGAGCACCGGGAGAAACTTAGCGGTCAGTTTCAACAAGCTTGATACATTTGCAATGTTGTAATGGAACAGAGAGGAAGTTTGGGAAGTATGATCATTAGTAGGCGTTAATCTATAATTGCACTGTCATTGGGGTGGTTTACAGCCTTTAGCATGGACCGTATTGTGATTTATTTAATTCGCAGCAGTCTAAAATAATGATTTTGGCGTCCATTTGCTCATAGAAACATTTCAACTGTAATTAACCCGCTCTAAAACGCCTATTTATTTGAATTATTTGTTATTACACAGGTATAACACTTTTATAACACCATTTTATCAAGGTACTTTTGCCTTTTATATTGACCGAATTGAACTGCAAATGATATAAGCCTTTATTTGGCATTGGGCTATATGTCCTAATCACAAATGAAAGAAACGTTTGCAGGTAGTATCGTCCATCAGTCTCCAACAACAACCAGAACTACACTGGACTAGTTTGACTTATTGACCTCCATGTCTTGACTTATTGGACCCTTGCTGGAATCCAATAGGCTCCCTTACCTTTCAATATTATTCCTGTATAACATACACTGTATAAGCAAGCCTATACTGTAAGACTGTATGCTTGATTATACCCTGAAATAACATTCCCAGCTTGTGTTTTACACAGAAATCCCCAAACATTCCTATTGAATTGGATAACATGAGAGAGGAGAGAGAAGTAAAATAATGCCACATTGATTGGCAATTTGGACTTTGTACTTTGACCCCAACCACTGTCAACTAGTGTCAACTGGAGTGTTTGTTGAAGCTTGTTCAGTATGCTGTGATTTCTACTAAACCTAATGTCAATGTCCCCATCTGCCAAATGTAACATTTGATTAGATTATGAAGGAGAACCTGTGATTCCTGAAAAGTTCAAATGGATTAGGGCCAGGTCACCACAGACAGTAGCACTAGAAATGCACGTGGAGTAACCTACACTTGCACATGTAGCCAGAGATAAGTTGGGTCTTAGGAGGTAGTGGTGTTCTAATACTATTTCTATGGTGGAACTCTTCCTGAAATAGCTACTTGCAGTCTGCTTTGCTACAGCCAGATGCCACAGTCCTAGCCTACAGTACAGTGAATTGCCATGACGCCATCCTATATTTCTCTGCTCCAACTGTTTCTCTTCTACTCTGACTGTTTCTATGTATTCACAGCCTGGCATGTAAGGGATGGGTTACACCTGGGTTACACAGTACTATTATGTACACCAGGGTTACACAGTACTATAATGTACACCAGGGTTACACAGTACTATTATGTACACCTGGGTTACACAGTACTATAATGTACACCTGGGTTATACAGTACTATAATGTACACCTGGGTTACACAGTACTATAATGTACACCTGGGTTACACAGTACTATTGTGTACACCTGGGTTACACAGTACTATTATGTACACCTGAGTTACACAGTACTATTATGTACACCTGGGTTACACAGTACTATTATGTACACCTGGGTTACACAGTACTATTATGTACACCTGGGTTATACAGTACTATTGTGTACACCTGGATTACACAGTACTATTTTGTATACCTGATTTACACAGTACTATTGTGTACACATGGACTACACAGTACTATTATGTACACCTGGGTTAAACAGTGCTATTATGTACACCTGGGTTACACAGTACTATAATGTACACCTGGGTTAAACAGTACTATTATGTACACCTTGGTTAAACAGTACTATTATGTACACCTGGGTTACACAGTACTATTATGTACACCTGGGTTATACAGTACTATTGTGTACACCTGGATTACACAGTACTATTTTGTATACCTGATTTACACAGTACTATTGTGTACACATGGACTACACAGTACTATTATGTACACCTGGGTTAAACAGTGCTATTATGTACACCTGGGTTACACAGTACTATAATGTACACCTGGGTTAAACAGTACTATTATGTACACCTTGGTTAAACAGTACTATTATGTACACCTGGGTTATACAGTACTATTATGTACACCTGAGTTACACAGTACTATAATGTACACCTGGGTTACACAGTACTATTATGTACACCTGAGTTACACAGTACTATAATGTACACCTGGGTTACACAGTACTATTATGTACACCTGGGGTATACAGTTCTATAATGTACTTCAGACAGAATTCACAGTATGTTACCTGTAAAAACAAAATGAGGCAATGTTTATATGACTCCCTTTCAAACAGTCCCTTATTAACCACTTTCTTGCAGGTTTAAGCATCCCAGTATACAGAGTGATTTAAACTTCTGGACACAATCTGGTGTTTCCACGAGATTATGCAAAAAGCAGCCCCGGTTACACACATTTCCTACATGTTTTCATTGTCTAAATAGGCCGACGTGCGAAACCACAATCTATGACAACTCAGGCCATGGTAGCTACATCACATTTCCTGCTTGTTGAAACAGAGTAAACCTTGGGATAATTAATAGCAGTAACACTTCACTTTAATTAAGGGCTTGTTTAATAAAGGGCTTGATTAATAAAGGGCTTGTTTAATAAAGGGCTTGTGTAATAAAGGGCTTGTGTAATAAAGGGCTTGTGAGGAGTTTATAGGATCAGTTTATAAGTCAAACATAAAACGCATTGTTTAACAGTCACATCCGCTCATGTATCAAAAGAATCATCTCTTAACTTACCTGTCTTTCTCATCTGGCAGAACACACGTAATACACACAAATGCAATGAGTTGTCGCATAAAGCTTACTTCTTACTGTTATTATGTGAACACATGTTATAACCAAGGAAAACGTGTTCTGCATTCTCCAAGATTGGATCACTGGGAAATGCAGAGCAGCCTATATGCATTCCTTCATGCTACTCATCTCATGCTATACAGGCCTTAATGCATGACTGGCATGTAGCCTTTCATCCTTGGAAGACGTGATATGAAAACCCTCCTCAGTGTCTGTGGTGCACCCCGTGTCTCCTCCTTACCTGAACCCTGTGGTGGATGGGCATCTGTATTAGCCCACCAGCCTACGCCTAGACAGTAGCCCCTCATTGTCAATATCAAGTGGTACAGCTGCAGTCGGTTTACTGTGATGCTTCAGAGAATGATGTAAATAGAGACGTTGGGGCGAGATTGATTCCACAACAGGCAGACGGGGAGTATATCATATTATTACGTAAAGACACGACGTAGTCAATAATACATCACACGAATACAAAAACATACTATTAAAAACATATATTTAAGAGAAGGGTAGCGTCCCAAATGGTTCCCTATAATGGGCCCTGGGAAAAAGTAGTGCACTCCTTTGCAAAAGAGACCCTGCTAAAATAAAGGTTAACTAAATAGGGTGCTATTTGAGACACACCAAGGTTCATCACTCATCCTCCCATCAGGATCACATCATTGGGCTGCCACTTATCCAACAGAGGGAGGGTTACCCCACCCACAACCCCACCCACAACCCAACAAAAGACCAACAAAAAAAACTCTCAAAGCTTTACAAGGAAAACAGATCCTGACCATCTGGCTGCAACTGGGCGGTGGAATAACACGGCTCCCTAACGAGGGGTATTCATCTGTACCTGCATGGGTCCACTGCCGGGGTGCCCAGCCCCCTAGACGGCGCCCGCAGGCCCGAAATAGCCCCTGATAATCCCTCCTGCTTCTCTAAAACACAGGCATCACTGCCATCCACCCCTGGGGCTGCAACTTCACCCGAAGCCATGCTAAGAATCTCAGCGTGCCTCAGATGCGTTCCAGAATAAACCTGCTCCCTTTCTCTCTCACTCTGCTTTTCTCTCCCTCTCCCTCTCCCTTTCATTCTCTCTCTCTCTCTCTCTCTCTCTCTCTCTCTCTCTCTCTCCCCCTTTCTTTCATTCTCTCTCTCTCTCTCTCTCTCTCCCCTTTCTTTCTTTCTTTCTTTCTTTCATTCTTTCTCTCTTTCTCTCTCTCTCCCCCTTTCTTTCTTTCTTTCTTTCTTTCTCTCGCTGGCTCCCTCCCTCCTTCCACTCCCCTCCCTCCCTCTCTCTCTTCGGTGCTTGGAGAAAACACAAACTATGTCTGAAATGTTACTGAGCTGAGTGGGGTTGGAAGGGGACCTGTGAAAGGACTTTGCAGGGGATAGGGCTGGCTTCGACAGATGGTTTGATGTTTCTTCACCGAAGATAATGGAGTTGAAGGAGTTTTAAGTGCTGGGTATGTGTGTACAGAAGGAGGCCAATGCATTTGGCTGCTGCAATCACCCAAGATCTGTTGTTCATGGCTAGCCCGATGGCTGCAGGCAGAGCTGCTGTCTTAGGAATTGATCCTTGTATGATGGTGGTTTGTGTATCAAGGCCAGTTGACTTGTTACATTGGTGCCATGACTTGGATCACATGTCTGGTGTAGGGTTGCAAAATTCATTTTCATCTTTCAATAAATTCCCTGGTTTTCCAGAAATCCTGGTTGGAGGATTCTGGATATCCTGATTATTCCCCCCTGACTCCGGGGGAGCCTCCAACCGGGATTTTGGGCGAACCAGAGAATTTATTGTAAGTCCCGGAAATGCAACCCTAATCTGGTGTCCTATCGTCTCTGTTAATAAAGGATATATGGATATGTTCACTCTTCAAAGTTAATCTGGACTTTTCAGACCTCAAAAGTGGCCTAATGTCAAGGTCACGTCTACAAGCCTCAATCCCAAAGGAATGGGAAAGATGGGCCCCATCTCTCTCCCCTCTCTCTATTCTCTGTATGTGTGTGCTGTAATTGTCCGTGCTGCCCTGCAGGCTCGATGGGCTCTGGCTTGCCTCCGTCTCCCTGTCTCCCTGTCCTCCTGAGCCAGGTGTGTGTGTCCCAAATGGCAAAATACTCCCTTTCCCTATATAGTGCACTACTTTAAACCAGAGTCACATAGGGATACAGTGTTGTTTGGGACGCATCCAGAGTCCCAGGTTTAGCCTGCAGTCAGTCAGTTCAGGGGTGGATAGATGCTTGGCTGGGTGCAGCCAGTGTCTACGTGTCAGGACCTGCCCAGCCCCAGCTAGCTTCATGCTGTGGAGGAGCCTCTCAGGCCAGATAGCCTGGCTGTGAGGTAAACACACTTGCTCTGTGCTGACTGTGTGATTCTAGGAGGAGAGTCCTAGCAGGCCTTGTAAAGGATAATGGGAAGCAGTTATGGAGCTGGCTCTTTTTAACTACAGCTCCCCAAAGTGCTTTACTGTACAGTCGTTGCCAAAAGTTTTGAGAATGACACAAATATTATTTTTCACAAAGTTTGCTGCTTCAGTGTCTTTAGATATTTCTGTCAGATGTTACTATGTAATACTGAAGTATAATTACAAGCATTTCATAAGTGTCAAAGGCTTTTATTGATAATTACATTAAGTTTATGCAAAGAGTCAATATTTGCAGTGTTGACCCTTCTTTTTCAAGATCTCTGCAATCCACCCTGGCATGCTGTCAATTAACTTCTGGGCCACATCCTGACTGATGGCAGCCTATTCTTGCATAATCAATGCTTGGAGTTTGTGAGTTTTTGAATTTGTGGGTTTTTGCTTGTCCACCCGCCTCTTGAGGATTGACCACAAGTTCTCAATGGGATTAAGGTCTGGGGAGTTTCCTGGCCATGGACCTAAAATATCAAAGTTTTGTTCCCCGAGCCACTTAGTTATCACTTTTGCCTTATGGCAAGGTGCTCCATCATGCTGAAAAAGGCATTGTTCGTCACTAAACTGTTCCTGGATGGTTGGAAGAAGTTGCTCTCGGAGGATGTGTTGGTACCATTCTTTATTCATGGCTGTGTTCTAAGGCAAAATTGTGAGTGAGCCCACTCCCTTGGCTGAGAAGCAACCCCACACATGAATGGTCTCAGGATGCTTTACTGTTGGCATGACACAGGACTAATGGTAGCGCTCACCTTGTCTTCTCCGGGCAAGCTTTTTTCCGGATGCCCTAAACAATTGGAAAGGGGATTCATCAGAGAAAATGACTTTACCCCAGTCCTCAGCAGTCCAATCCCTGTACCTTTTGCAGAATATCAGTCTGTCCCCGATGTTTTTCCTGGAGAGAAGTGGCTTCTTTGCTGCCCTTTTTGACACCAGGCCATCCTCCAAAAGTCTTCGCCTCACTGTGCGTGCAGATGCCTCACACCTGCCTGCTGCCATTCCTGAGCAAGCTCTGTACTGGTGGTGCCCCGATCCCACAGCTGAATCAACTTTAGGAGACGGTCCTGGCGCTTGCTGGACTTTCTTGGGTGCCCTGAAGCCTTCACAAAAATTTAACCACTCTCCTTGAAGTTCTTGATGATCCGATAAATGGTTGATTTAGGTGCAATCTTACTGGCAGCAATATTCTTGCCTGTGAAGCCCTTTTTGTGCAAAGCAATGATGACGGCACGTGTTTCCTTGAAGGTAACCATGGTTGACAGAGGAAGAACAATGATTCCAAGCACCACCCTCCTTTTGAAGCTTCCAGTCTGTTATTCGAACTCAATCAGCATGACAGAGTGATCTACAGCCTTGTCCTCGCCAACACTCACACCTGTGTTAACGAGAGAATCACTGACATGATGTCAGCTTGTCCTTTTGTGGCAGGGCTGAAATGCAGTGGAAATGTTTTTTGGGGGATTCAGCTCATTGGCATGGCAAAGAGGGACTTTGCAGTTAATTGCAATTAATCTGATCACTCTTCATAACATTCTGGAGTATATGCAAATTGCCATCATACAAACTGATGCAGCAGACTTTGTGAAAATGTATATTTGTGTCATTCTAAAAAAATTTGGCCACGACTGTACAGTCAATTGTGAAGGTGATACGTTATATATACGCATAAACACGGGGAAATACAGTATCATTATCACTATGCTGGCCCTAGAGTGAGGTAATATTCATTCATTACACAATAAGTCACATTGAGATTAAAGGGGAGAATTAAAGGGATCATTTGAACCATGAATGTGTGTTGGTTTGACCTATCCAGTCTCCTCTTCTCCATCCATGGGCCATCTGCTCAGTTAACTAGAGTCTACACTGTCAGACATGAACCTTCTCTCCTTTGTGCTGTTCTGGGAATTTGACAAGCATCAGCTATTAAAAAAGCAAGGAAGCCACTCATCCCTTTTGTCTGCTGTATTATTTCAAGCAGTGGACCGGACAACAAAGTAAAAACAATGGAGCTGCAGCTCTGTTGACGTTGCAAAGCCCAGGCCCACCTCTGTGGATCGGTGGAACAGAGTGTACTGCAGGAACGGGGCCCCCTTAGAGTGGGGTCCTGACCCTGTCCGTGTGTGTCTCTGTGTGTCTCTGTGTCTCTCTGTGTGTGTGTGTGTGTGTGTCTGTGTGTGTGTGTGTGTGTGTGTCTGTGTGTGTGTGTGGTTTTTAATAGACTCAAACCTTCTTAGGTTTCCTCCATGAAGCTGGAATCAGTATATTACAGTTGGAGAGAGTTGGGATTATCTATTAGATGAAAACAACATCATTTGTGTGTGTCTGTGTGTGTGTGTGTTTAGGGATGTATAAGTGTGTGTGTGTGTGTGTTTTTGTGCATGTCTCACACCTGATTCCAGTTTACTTCTGCCCTCTGTTCTACAAAGGACACCGTGAGCACAAAGAGTTTCATGCGGGGAGCTGAAGTTAGATCTGATGGTTTCATGAGGAGAGCTGAAGTTAGATCTGATAGTTTCATGAGGAGAGCTGAAGTTAGATCTGATGGTTTCATGAGGAGAGCTGAAGTTAGATCTGATAGTTTCATGAGGAGAGATGAAATTAGATCTGATAGTTTCATGAGGAGAGCTGAAGTTAGATCTGATAGTTTCATGAGGAGAGCTGAAGTTAGATCTGATGGTTTCATGAGGAGAGCTGAAGTTAGATCTGATAGTTTCATGAGGAGAGATGAAATTAGATGTTTAGATCTGATGGTTTCATGAGGAGAGCTGAAGTTAGATCTGATAGTTTCATGAGGAGAGCTGAAGTTAGATCTGATAGTTTCATGAGGAGAGATGAAATTAGTTCTGATAGTTTCATGAGGAGAGCTGAAGTTAGATCTGATGGTTTCATGAGGAGAGATGAAATTAGATCTGATAGTTTCATGAGGAGAGCTGAAGTTAGATCTGATAGTTTCATGAGGAGAGATGAAATTAGTTCTGATAGTTTCATGAGGAGAGCTGAAGTTAGATCTGATGGTTTCATGAGGAGAGATGAAATTAGATCTGATAGTTTCATGAGGAGAGCTGAAGTTAGATCTGATAGTTTCATGAGGAGAGCTGAAGTTAGATCTGATAGTTTCATGAGGAGAGATGAAGTTAGATGTTTAGATCTGATGGTTTCATGAGGAGAGCTGAAGTTAGATCTTATATTTTCATGAGGAGAGCTGAAGTTAGATCTGCCACTGTTGTGTCGTCAGCAAACTTAATGATGGTGTTGAAGTCGTACTTGACCACTCAGTCGTGGGTGAGCAGGGAGTACAGGAGGGGACTAAGCACGCACCCCTGAGGGGCCCCAGTGTTGAGTATCAGCATGGCATATGTGTTATTGCATACCCTTACCACCTGGGAGCAGCCCATCAGGAAGTCCAGGATCCAGTTGCAGAGGGAGGTGTTTAGTCCCAGGGTCCTTGGCTTAGTGATGAGCTTTGTGGGCGCTATGGTGTTGAATGCTGACCTGTAGTCAATGAACAGCATTCTCACATAGGTGTTCCTTTTGTCCAGGTGGGAAAGGAAGTGTGGAGTGCGATTAAGATTGCATCTGTTGCGGCGGTATGCAAATAGGAGTGATCTAAGGTTTCTGGCATGATGATGTTGTGAGCCATGACCAGCCTTTCAAAGCACTTCATGGCTACCGACGTGAGTGCTACAGGGCGGTAATCATTTAGGCAGGTTACCTTCGCTATCTTAGGCACAGGGACTATGGTGGTCTGTTTGAAACATGTAGGTATTGCATATTATAAATCTATTGGATTGTGAACGTCAGAGGGACCCCTCTTGCTCCTTCCTTAGTGTAGAATACACTTCACTTAAGGGCCGGCCAAGCCTGTTATATCTTATAACCTATAACCTTATAACCTCTGTCGTTAATAGTGGTATGTCACTGGACAGCCTGACAGTACAGAGAGTTTGTAAACAATACATTACTCTGAAAGTTTATTCATCTAAGATTTCCTCAAAACAAGGTCCAGCCAACTGTTTCCCCTGCCGTTTCTGTTATTCTTCCATTTTGACAGTCCCAGAGCCCTGGGAGAGCTGCTAGTGGGCCCTCAGCCACCGCTCTGTCTGTTGTCAGGAATAGCATGGACAGCTAGTGGACTCGCAGGGCCAGGCCCCCTGCATTGTTTGGTTGATGTTTAACCACAGGTTATCTGGTCAAACAGCTGAGGACTTCTACCTCCCTTCCCCAGATAGTGTGGTGTGTTAGTTCTGGGTGGTTGCTGTTCAAGCTTTCGTTCTAATCAGTCGGACATGAAAATGAGCTTGTGCCCTTTCATGACATGCCTTGACATTGGAGGTGAGGAGGACACTAAGTCATATCAAGTGAAGGTGCCCCAGAGTTAACAGAAAAGTGTACACAGACAGAATCATATGTTCACTATTAGTTCTCATTCTTGGAAGTTAAAATGGAAAAATATAAACAAATAATAATATTTCACAATATTTTTGAAAAAAGTCCAAAATATTGCACCTTTAAAGATGTATCTATTTCTGCTGAAAAATTCACCATGCCTGCCATTGCCAAATGTACTAAAGCCAACCTGCTGGCCCTATCATTTCTCATTTCATGAAGGAAGGTGCAGTATACTTAATCATTCACATGGTTGAGCTTTTCTGTGATGTAATGACAATATAACAACAATGTTATGACAGTGTTGTAATGAATGATCAATTGATTTAATGGAACTGGTTTCCATAGAGCTGTTTTGACTGTGTTTGTATTTGTGTGTTGTGTGTGTGTGTGTGTGTGTGTGTGTGTGTGTGTGTGTGTGTGTGTGTGTGTGTGTGTGTGTGTGTGTGTGTGTGTGTGTGTGTGTGTGTGTGTGTGTGTGTGTGCATGTGTGTGAGTCTGTGCATGTATTCTGTATCTTGCGTGCGTGTCTGTCCCTCAGGGGAGGTGGTGGACGTCCTGGACACGAGCCTGACAGAGATCCCCCCGGTGAGGAAGGCCACTAAGGACAACCCATGGCTGGGGCCCAAGGAGAACGCTATGCGCCAGCACCGACAGGAGATGAAGACCAAGATGAAGAGTAACAAGCCGGAGGACCCCAAAACTCCCCGCGGCAAGCAGGTTAGTAAACACCTAGTACTAAACAGTTAGGCTACATCCCAAATAGCACCCTATTCCCTTAATATGGGCCCTGGTTAAAAGTAGTGCCTTATATAGGGAACAGGGTGCCATTTGAGACGCTTCCTTGGTAAACCGAGACCATTAGTGGGTCGCATCTGTTAGTAAACAGTTAGTGAACCTGGGATCATGATTAGCAGTGTCCATGTCCCTTTAGGAAGGAGTCAGTCTTAACAGAACCTAGTGCACTGCTGCCATCTTCTGGAGCAGACCTGATGGTGTCCAGCAGCTAACAATGTCTTACTGCCAATTTGGACAGTTAAGGCCAGCTTTTTCAATCGGAAAATGTAGATAAGCATTTCTATTGGACAAGATAGCCCTCCGTTTGACAACATTTGCCCCCATTTGAAGCGTACTGAACGTGACCATGGGGAAGGTGTAAATGTTTCACACATGACAGTACAAGACCCTACTGTTGAAAACTGTATTGTTTCCTTGAAGTCGGGCCTGGCGTCCTGTTGTAGACCGACCTAGGAAAATACTTTGGTAGTACTTTATAATAACACCTTGTAATGAAGCATTTATAATGGATTAATAAATAGTTTATTCATCATTACACCCACATATGTAAATGTTAGTAAGCCAGGTATTCACATATTTATGAATAACTATGTCATAATAATTAACAGGATCGTTCATAAGCTGTTTAATATCGGTCCTTATAAACCATCTACTAATCATTAGTTAAGTGTTCTTGCGTGACCTCATTTAAAGTGAGCACTGTTTATACTTTATAAATGCTTTGTAAATGTTCTGAGTGACCGATGTAATTTCTCACAAAAAGATGGACATGCCATTGGTAGACATTCCAGCAGTACCTGAATAAACGGTTTACTAAACTATTATAAATGCTTTATTTCAAGATGTTATTATAAACTACTACCAGTACTTATTTTCCCACATTGAGGGATTTTCCTTGAGGTGAAAATCACGATCACGATCATGATTTTGGCATTTCACGGATGCCAAGTTTAAACTAGAACCATTTGCCCCGGATATTAGCGAGTCTTGGCAACACATCAAAACCCATCAGGAGAGACTGTAAGTGCAAAGAAATGAACACTCCAATCTGTTTTACTATTGATGAAGCCATAAAACCTACAGAAAGAGGGCGATCAGGTGCTTTGGCAATAATCCATAATAGAATTAGTCATGCAAATAAAATGTACTCTCAGTTATACCTGTGAGAGAAACATTCATTTTCATGTGAATTAATAATTGTATTGGTAGTGCTGTTAATTTCATTTCCTGTGGATTATTATTCCTCCGAGAATCCAGCTCTTAACCTTTGTAGATGATTTTGGAGAATGTTTTATTTCTTTTCTCAAACAGTGGTCTGACGGTATTGCTGGGTCATTAATCATGTAGTCTCCCTAGGCCGATGGTTTGCCTCCCACAATGTATCCAGTGTTCCAGCACACATGTCTGCTGACAGTACCAGCATCGGTTGGGACAAGAGGCGGAAATGGGACTCGAGCAGGAAATCAGTCCAGAGCCTTTCCGTTCATGTCCTGACGCAAACATTAGCCTACCACCGGACACAAAAATCGGTATTTTAGCTAGATATTGAGTGTATTGGGCAAGTAAGTTGTTTGCGGGAATTGAGATATGTACATATAGCTACATATAGCTTGAATTAAGCTAACAGATAGTCAACAGTAGCAGCGTGATAAGTGTGATAAGTCAAAAACGTTAGTGCAAAAACGGTCAATGCAGATAGTCCGTGTAGCTATTTGGTTAACTATTCAAATAATTATTTTGCAGTCTCATGGCTTGGGGGTAGAAGTTCAGAGTCCTGTTGGTTCCAGACTTGGTGCATCGGTACTACTTGCCGTGCAGTAGCAGAGAGAACAGTCTATGACTTGGGTGGCTGGAATCTGACCATTTTTAGAGCCTTCCTCTGACACCGCCTGGTATAGAGGTCCTGGATGGCAGGGAGCTCGGCCCCAGTGTAATAGTCAGAGACTATTAATCATGTGACTGGTGTTGCCTGTTGCTTCAAGGTCTGAGATTTCCCAGACTATTAATCATGTGACTGGTGTTGCCTGTTGCTGCAAGGTCTGAGATTTCCCAGACTATTAATCATGTGACTGGTGTTGCCTGTTGTGTACTGTAGATTCAGTGTCAGCAGGAGCTGGACCAGGTACTGGAGAGGATATCTAAGATGCCCTTCAGAGACAACCGAGGCCCACTGGAAGACCTGTATGCCCTGCACATCCCCAACTGTGATATGAGGGGGCAGTATAACCTCAAACAGGTGACTATACCCTGCACATCCCCAACTGTGACAAGAGGGGGCAGTATAACCTCAAACAGGTGACTACACACTGCAAATCCCCAACTGTGACAAGAGGGGGCAGTATAACCTCAAACAGGTGACTACACCCTGCACATCCCCAACTGTGACAGAGGGGGCAGTATAACCTCAAACAGGTGACTATACCCTGCACATCCCCAACTGTGACAAGAGGGGGCAGTATAACCTCAAACAGGTGACTACACCCTGCACATCCCCAACTGTGACAGAGGGGGCAGTATAACCTCAAACAGGTGACTATACCCTGCACATCCCCAACTGTGACAGAGGGGGCAGTATAACCTCAAACAGGTGACTATACCCTGCACATCCCCAACTGTGACAGAGGGGGCAGTATAACCTCAAACAGGTGACTATACCCTGCACATCCCCAACTGTGACAGAGGGGGCAGTATAACCTCAAACAGGTGACTATACCCTGCACATCCCCAACTGTGACAGAGGGGGCAGTATAACCTCAAACAGGTGACTATACCCTGCACATCCCCAACTGTGACAGAGGGGGCAGTATAACCTCAAACAGGTGACTATACCCTGCACATCCCCAACTGTGACAGAGGGGGCAGTATAACCTCAAACAGGTGACTATACCCTGCACATCCCCAACTGTGACAGAGGGGGCAGTATAACCTCAAACAGGTGACTGCTCACTCTTACTTCATGGCCCAGGAACATACACACACACACACACACACACACACAAACACATGTTCATTCTGTGTTTCAGTGTAAGATGTCTCTGCACGGCCAGAGGGGGGAGTGCTGGTGCGTCAACCCACACACCGGTCGGCCCATCCCATCAGCACCGACCGTGAGGGGAGACCCAAACTGCAGCCAGTACCTTAGAGGGCCAGAGATGGACACCCTCGTCTCAGCCCAGAAATAGTACGGCCCTGGTTCTCCCTTTGATCGGCCTGAGTCTTAAAACACAACAGAGGAAGCAGTACTCTAAACACTTAAGTAAGCTATCATAATGTTTGTGCGTCTGTTTCTGTGTATAGTTTTGTTTGGTATTAAATCAATTCTCAGCGATATGGTACAATGTATCCACCATAATGTGTCTTGGCTTGAGAACAAATTCCACTGCAAGGGCATAGGATGTGACAGGCAACAAAGATGAAACCCATTCTTCTTTGCAATTTCAAAGGAAGTCAGTGTTTAACTGGTATTTTCATTGATCTCTCTCTCTTTCCCTCCTCTCATAGCTTTTCTGTGGTGAACAAAGTCTAATGAGAAGAATGTTTACTATGGGCTAAATCTGTGTCCAGCTCAGACTTTTGTGTAAAAATCAAGCATTGATGTCAATGGGCGATTTGCACGTAAATTTCAATTATATGCACATTTGGCAATTAGTATTCACCGCTATGGACCTCTTGTATTCAATGTATCTGTTGTAGGGTATCTAGAGAAATGTTGTCATGAAAAAATGATTTGACTTATTTGAAAGGTGAATATGTGAAGCAAAAAACAAAACGGCGAATTGACGCTTTAAGGGATTAGTGTCTTACTTACTTAGTGTTTGTATGGCTGTGTTTACACTGGTAGCCCAATTCTGATATTTTGCCACCGATTCGTCTTTTGACCGATCAGATCAGATCTTCTGCGTGTGTAAACGCAGCCCAAGTGTCTTACTTTCTGGTGCTGGGAAGTGAACATGTCAAATGTTTGGTGGTTGTGTACTCAACTCCGCCTACCGTTTGTTTGTTTTACAGTGTTCTACGCCTTCAGGTTGGTAGGCTACTAAAACTATGAAACCTACCTTCTATAGCCTTTTGGAATACACATATGTCTTCTATACACTGTAGGAAAACCACATAGACAAAGTCTTGTTGTTACAAACACAAATACACGTTTTAGATTTCCTCGTTAATAGGAACACAAATAGAAATGTAGAATTGTTTTGTGATAAAGAACGTCTTGTTATAAGATGAAGTACATGATTAAATGGATGGTAACTTCCTGAACGTTGATTGTGTATTCATTCGGGCGTATGCCCTGGTATCTTGTGTCTCATTTTCTTACTGGAGGTCTAGGTGTAGATAAGCCATCGTATTTCATGGTACAACCCATTTCATGGTACAACCCAGTTCAAAGCTAAACCCACATGATTGCCTATGTTCAGGTGTTTCATGGTACAACCCATTTCATGGTACAACCCAGTTCAAAGCTAAACCCACATGATTGCCTATGTTCAGGTGTTTCATGGTACAACCCATTTCATGGTACAACCCAGTTCAAAGCTAAACCCACATGATTGCCTATGTTCAGGTGTTTCATGGTACAACCCATTTCATGGTACAACCCAGTTCAAAGCTAAACCCACATGATTGCCTATGTTCAGGTGTTTCATGGTACAACCCATTTCATGGTACAACCCAGTTCAAAGCTGAACCCACATGATTGCCTACGTTCAGGTGTTTCATGGCAGTTGGCAGACACTGCTTTGTATGTATGGAAATTCTTCTACGTTTCTTTATGTGGTATGGTAGCTATGGTAACTGGATCTTCTGGTAGACAATCGTTTGAAGCCAGCAGCAGGTGTATAGGGAACTTGCATTAAGGCTTACAAATAGCCTTGCAAAATTCCGGTAACTTTCCCCAAAATTGGCAGGTTTGCCAGAAATCCTCATTGGAGGAAAGTTACCGGAACTTTGCAACCCTACTTCCACAGCATAGAGCAAACAAAAGACAGAACAAACCTTCCCATACATCAATACATAACTTTATTTAAATAAATGCTTTGTCGTTACAAAAAAGACAAGGTTAAAGTATATCAATTACACAGTGAATAAATATGACATATTTGTAATATTCACATGGATTTGTTAGTAACACTTCACTTAAAGCCAACAGGTGTATTGCGTTGTAAGAATTGTCATAAGCATGTATGACCCTGTTATAACGTCTTACCATCGTCTCTGATGGACCCTGACTAAACAGCTATTTTCAGCCTGTTAGTAAATTGCAGCAAAGAAGCATTGTACCGTTTGGCTTTAAGTAAACTGTTACCTATTTGTTTGCTACATGTTTTTTATCACGAATATGGAATGTTTGAGATGTCATGGTCTTTCATACAAGCAAGCTTAAGACTGAGTTGAGAAACCTTTCCAAGTCTCCTATGCATTCTAGTGGCAGGCATAGGCTGTATACACAGCCCCTGTCAAAGCTATTGGCATGTTACCATACCCTGAAAATTGGGATGTCTATTTCAAGGAATGTCAACAAAATATCTGGCAAATGTTTTGAGCTTCAATAAAATCAGTTGACGTCTGATTTAACATCATGTTCACAAACGGGACGTAGGATCAAGAAGTATCATCACGGCCTTATATCGTGGAGACTTATATCTTCACACTCGTCAACTCATGGATCTCGGGCAACCAAATCTCCACATCCACATACTGCTAAAATGTCCTCGTTCAACGACAAGGCCTGATAATCTGGATGTAAATCTGGATTCAAAGTCATGAGAGAGAGAGAGAGAGAGAGAGAAGGCACTGAGATTTCCATAGAAACCCAAAGAGCCACACCTTTCCAGGGGTCATACAGTAGAGTCCTAGGCAGAAGACTGTGTTGTGGTCAGACAGGAAGCTATGAGAAGTCAATAGAAACGCCGTGCAGCATTTGCATGCGATTTGAGCCTGTGTTGGACTTTTCAAAGCACCTGTACTTTCTTGGCTGTCGTTTATAAACGACAAAACAAGCAAATGACTGTCATGATGTGTTTTTGAGGTGATCTTTTTTTTATATACTTCACGGAAGGTAAGGCACAATACAGACTACTAAAGGAGAAAGTATAGGAGGCACACACACAGTCATTTCATACAGTCACCCATATGACACTATATTGAGACACAACCCATCAGAAGTAGCAGTTGATGGGTTTATTAAGATAGCTACTGTAACTACTCTGTAACAACCTACTGTATACGAGCAGTTACTAGTTCTTAAGACCCTCAACTCAGAACAATCTGGCAGACAAAGTGGAAGAAAGGCAGGAATGAAAAAAGCTCATCTCATCGCACTCAGAAAGACATATAAGGACATAGACCCAAACTCAGACAATAAAGTACTTTCAGTCACTGAGGTTCTCTTGTAGGGGAAGTGCTCTGAAGGGACAAACATTTGGACCAAGGGAACAGAGTTACGTTTAAATACGACCCCAGATTACTGTGCTCCCCAGTAAAGAGTTCCTGTCAACATCACGATAACAACATAGGTGAAAAAGATTCGCTTTACTCTTTAGCCTTAAAATTTTGTTTCAACAGAATCTAATATAGTTTAAATCAGAGAACATTGTTATATGTGCTTCAAAGGGAAGTTATAGGTCATCTCAGTATAGGTAGATGTATAGTTTAAAACCATGTGTATGTACTGTATCTGTGCTCTGCTTTCCTGATTTGATTGGCTTTTGCATATTTTGCATGTACATGTGATTTGCAGGAGTAGGGGTAAAGAGAGGCGGGCCTTGGCTCATTTCAGGTGACCAAATTGGCCATCTCTCATTCGTTTTTGTTGCTGTTGCTCTCCGGGTCTTTGCACTGGATGTCCACTCCACTGTAGTCCGTGCCAGGGAGCTGCACGCCAAAACGGTCCACACACCAACAGATCCCCCGCTTCCGCCCACGTGATGGTTTACACTGCAGGAGGAGAGGAAATAGCAGGGAATAAGATGGAATACAATTAAATGAAATAGAATAGGATAGAATAGAATAGGATATAATAGAAAAGGATTGAATAGAATAGGTGTCACGCCCTGACGATGGAGAGCCTTTTTATTCTCTATTTTGGTTAGGTCGGGGTGTGACTGGTATGGTTCCCAGTCAGAGGCAGCTGTTTATCGTTGTCTCTGATTGGGGATCATATTTAGGCAGCCATTTCCCCATTGTGCTTTGTGGTATCTTGTTTTTATGTTGATGCCTGTGAGCTCTACAGAACGGCACGTTTCGTTGCTCTTTATTGGTTTTGTGAGTTTCATTTAAGAAAAATGTGGAACTCTACATACGCTGTGCCTTGGTCCGTTAATTCATTAGACAATCGTGACAATAGGATAGAATCGGATACAATAGAATAGAATAGGATAGAATAGAACAGGAAATAATCTGATACAATAGAATATGATAGAATATGATAGAATAGGTGTCACGACTTCCACGGCTCCTCTCCTTGTTTGGGCGGCGTTCGGCAGTCGACGTCACAGGCTTTCTAGCCATCGCCGCTCCATTTTTCATTTATCCATTTGTTTTGTCTTGTTCCCTGCACACCTGGTTTTCACTCCCCAATCACACTACATGTATTTATTCCTCTGTTCCCCCTCATGTCTTTGTGTGAGATTGTTTTGTGTAACATGTCTAATTTGATGCACTATACTGGTATGCGTTTATTCAGTGTTTTATTTTCACGAGGTATGTTAATTTGTTTGAACATAATTATTGTGACTGTTTGCGCATTTTGCACTTTTGCCAATTGGCTGTAGGTTTCGATGCAGTGTCCATCTGTTAGTTTCTCCTGCCTAAATAAAGTGTGCGCCTGTTCACAATTCTCTGCTCTCCTGCACCTGACTCCTCTCCCAGTATAGAATAGGATCAAATGAATAGAATATGATAGAATAGAATAGGATACAATAGTATAGGATAGAATAGTCCATGGGTACCTGCTTGTGCTTGAAGAATCCCTTCTTGTCACAGTTGGGAAGGTATAGGGACAGAGCTAGGACTCTAGATGTGTTTTTCATCCTCTGAATGATCCCATCCAGCTTTCTCCTGCAGGGTCCCTACACACATACAGGGTCATAGTTTAGGGCAAGAATGGTGTGTGTGTGCGTGTGTTTGTGTGTGTGTCTGCGTGTTTGTCTGCATATACACTGTATATATGTTCAACTTACAAACTCAGGCTGCAGTTTGTCCAGGGCGAGGGTTGAGTAGTCAAGGCTGCTGACAGAGTGGAGCTTGGCCTGCTGTCTCTTGCGGTCTTTAGCCTGTCTCATGGCCTGAGCCTTGCGGCTGCTGATGTGGTCTCTGCCCCCGTACAGAGGCACCTTGGCCTGGGGCAGCAGGGACTCTGGAACCACTGCTAACATAGCTTCCTCTGGAGAATAACCGTCTGAGGAGACAGAGAGTCAGAGAGGATGATGATGGTGGTGAGGAAGAGGAGCAGGAGGAGGAGGAGGTGAAGGGGAGGAGGAAAAAGAGGAGGAAGATGAGGGGGAGGGGAGGGGGAGGCGGGCGAGGAAGAGTAGGAGGAGGAGGAATATGAAGAGGAAGAGGAGGAGGAGGAAGTAGGAAGAGTGGGATACTGTCAAGGTCTTCCACATCGGTGCAGATGAAGGAAAAGAGTTGAAGAGAGGCAGTGGGTTTAGACAGAGCCACTCCTAACACTGGAGGGAGACCTTGAGGTTTTCCCAATCAAGAAATCTCCAGCTGACTCATACAATGTGTGCCTACTTCTCACATGGTCAGTCAGTGGTTAAGGGAGTTATTCGCCACAGTCCATTTACAAGCATTTCTCCATTCTCTTAATCTGATCCTCTTCTCTCTTTCCCCCACCCATTGGAGGAAAAAGTACCCAACAGTCATACAGTTGTAAAAGTAAAGATACCTTAATAGAAAATGACTTAAGTAAAAGTGACCCAGTAAAATACTACTTGAGTAAAAGTCTAAAAGTATTTGGTTTCAAAAGTAAAACTGTAAATTGTTTCAATTTCCATATATTAAGCCAGACGGCACCATTTGCATTTTTATTTCTTTATGTATGGATAGCCAGGGGCCAGGGTCACACTCCAACACTAAGACATCATTTACAAACAAAGTATTTGTGTTTAGTGAGTCTGCCAGATCAGAGGCAGTAGGGATGACCAGGGATGTTCGGTTGATAAGTGCGTGAATTGGACTATTTTCCTGTCCTGCTAAGCATTCAAAATGTAACGACTTCCTTTGGGTGTCAAGGAAAAGGTATGGAGTGAAAAGGACATTATTTTCTTAAGGAATGTAGTGAAGTAAAGGTAAAAGTAGTCAAAAATAGCAATAGTAAAGTAAAGTACAAATGCCCCAAAAAACTACTTAAGTAGTACTTAATACTGTATGTATACAAGATTTGTACTGGAGTTGTACACTGGAGTTGTTGCATGCGAGGTGGAGATTTCCTTTTGCAGAGTCCCTGGCTTGTAGCTGGAGCTAAGAGGGAGCTAAATGTAAACTGTGACATAGCTGGATTAGGGCCAAAGAGTGGTGTGGTCTATTATGTCAATGCAACAGACCTCTCAAGTCAATGCTTGGCACATGCAATGGAAGACATGACTTTTAAACTGGGTCATCCAATGAACATACAGCATTCTACACCTCTCTCTCTCCCTCTCTCTCTCTCTCTCTCTCCCTCTCTCTCTCTCTCTCTCTCTCTGTCTATCTCTATGTCTCTCTCTCTCACTCTCTCTCAGTCTCCTCCCCTATCTTCCTTTCTCCTCTCTCTCTACCCCTTGGCTGTGAATGACAAATGCGAACAGCTCCTATAAAACTGGCAAGAATCCCTAGGTCTTGCCAAATCCAAATGGCCACATCTCTACATGCATATTTCAGCAACCCACTTCATCTGCCATAAAGATATCAACACTGACTAAAGATAGACCATATGCAGCAGGGACAGATCTATAAGCATAAGGAATGTTTCATTACAACAAAGTTATGAGTTATATAATACATAAGAGTTATAACAGTTACATATTATAGAAGAGTTATGAGTTATATATTATATAAGAGTGATAAGAGATAAATATTATATAAGAGTTATAAAAGTAATATATTACATAAGAGTTATAAGAGTTACATATTATATAAGAGGTATAAGAGTTATATATTACATAAGCGTTATAAGAGTTATATATTATATAAGCGTTATAAGACTTATATCATATATAAGAGTTATAAGAGTTACATATTATATAAGAGTTATATGTTATATAAGATTTCTAAGAGTTATATGTTATATAAGAGCTATATAATATAGAAGATTTAACTGTACTGTATTTAACAATATGTATATACAGTATGACTAGTGTGTAAATAGAATTTGTGTTGTTGCTTGGTGTCTTTCCTATAACAGAAGATATTACATTAAATTCCTAATTAAAAAATACAAATAAAACAAGTTATATAATATATAAGAGTTATAAGAGTTATATAATATATAAGAGTTATAAGAGCTATACATTATATAAGACTTATATCATATATACGAGTTATAAGAGTTATATAATATATACGAGTTATATTTTATATGAGAGTTATAAGAGTTATATTTTATATGAGAGTTATAAGAGTTATATAATATATAAGAGTTATACGAGTTATATATTATGTAATAGTTATAAGAGCTATATATTATATAAGAGTTATAAGAATTATATAATATATAAGGGTTATAAGAGTTATATATTATATAAGAGTTATGTATTATATAAGTTATAAAAGTTATATAATATATAAGAGTTACAACTTACAGAGTTACAAGGAACTACTTTCACCACTGGGATGGAAGATTTGGAAAAGTCTGTCCTCATTCAAGTGCTGAATTATGTTTTTTAACCTTTGCAAACTTTGTGCTTGTGTGACCTTTCCCCACAGAGGAGAAGGGGGGGATTGGTTGGTTATGAAATGTGTAAATGAGTATATATATATGCGAGTTGTAAGAGTTATTATATATTATATAAGAGATAGAGTAGTTATATATTATATAAGAGTTATGAGTTAAATATGATGTAACTTTTTAATTTTTAATTTTTAATTTAATTCATTTGAATGTAATATCTTCTGTTGTTCTTGTCTATTACTGTTCTTTACTTTGTCATGTACTTGTATGTTTCATTTGGACTCAAGGAAGAGTAGCTGCTGCATGTGCAGTAGCTAATGGGGATCCTAATAAACTAAACTTTACCTCGCTAAACAGGCGATTGAGTGGTATGTCACAGAGGTTGAGAATATCTCGTGTGACATCATCGCTCCCATCATCCTTCCTAGATTATTCTCAGAAAAGAGAATTCCCTCTTCAGTCCACCGGTTCCACTGACACTATTTCTCTCCCGAGGCTGGCGCGTAGGCAGCATAGCCTAGTTTAAAACCCAATCCAAAGTCCTCACTTCCTAATCTGGCCCTCTCTAATCTTGCCAGTGCTGCTGACTGAGGGATTCAGTGGGTTATGATGTATTTCCTGATCTGGGTGAATTTTATGCTCTCGAAATGCCACAGATTTAGTTGTAACGAAAAGACTCCTTATACCCTTCCTCTCTCTTTCTACCTTCCACTTCCTCTGTCGATCTCTCTCCCTCTGTATCTGTCTATCTCTCTCTCTCTCTCTCTCTCTCTCTGTATCTGTCTATCTCTCTGTATCCTCTCTCTCTCTCTTTCTCTATCTCTCTTTTTCTCTCTGTCTATCTCTTTACCCTCTTTACCCTCTCTCTCTCTCTCTCTCTCTCTCTCACTCAGTCTTCATCTGTCTACCTCCCTCTCTCTCTCTGTCTTTCTATCTCTCTCTTTTTCTCTCCATCTATCTCTTTACTCTCTCTCTCTCTGTCTCACTCTGTCTTCATCTCTCTACCTCTTTATTGCTCTCTCTCTCTCTGTCTGTCTTGCTCTGTCTTCATCTCTTTCACTCTCTCCTCCCCCTTGCCCTCTGTCCTCTCTAAATGCTCACACCCTGCAGGAAATGAGAAGAGGTGGTAAATCTTACCCAGCAGGAGGCTGGCAGTCAGAGAGGCACGCTCGGCTAACATTCTGCATTCAGACACAGTGACTGTCCTTCAAATGGCCCTCTAAAGAGCTCAGGAGGCTCTAAAATGTTTGTAATCTTTTCTTCACCTTGTTTCATGTACCAGGCACTAGGTCACTCATGCCAAGATGATGCCCTTGAAAACCCCTGATTTTCAGCTCTCAGCTGTGTGTTATCAATCAAACAATCTTGGCAATACATGTGGTGGATTTTGTGTGTGTGTGTGTGTGTGTGTGTGTGTGTGTGTGTGTGTGTGTGTGTGTCCATGTCTAACAAATGGGATAATCTGCCGATATAGTTCCAATAAAGATATGTGTGTCTACATATTGAACATTTTAAAGAAATACAAATGGTAAAATATGATAAATCAGTAAATGAAGACTCATATTTACCCCTGCCTGGATGCAGCGGCTTGTACATCTTCTCGTTGGCGCACACTCCTCTCCCGTGGAGGAGCGCGTGCAGCGGTTTCTCCTCCCCGCTCTTCGGCAGGCATCGGAGCCCGTGCGTGCAAGTCCCCGTGTACACCCCGCAAGACTGTCCCTCCGGGAGCGCGCAAGTCAGGCAGCAACCACAGCCAGGCTCCTTCACCAGCTGGCATCCCACCGGCACTGGCGGACACATCGACATAACCTTCTGGTCACACGGTTCGCACGGTACGAACGAGCCCAAACAACCCGACTCGCTTAGGAGAAGCGTTGCCAGGAGTGAAAAACTAACCAGCATATTGTTTCAAATTAAAATGATTACAAACATAAAACAACTATAATTAACTACTATGTGTACTGCATGGAACGCTTGCAATGCTTTCGATCATTGGGGTTTTGGGGCAAAAGTCCTTGAAAGAGTCACCATCCACAGGTGGCCACTGCCTGCGTGCGTAAAAGTCCCTCAATCACTGTATCAAATGCTAAGGTTCCACTCTTCACCCGGGCGAAGTGTCTGCGTTGTCTTTATTGTGTCAAATGTCCAATTATATTCGAGTTTAGATTGTCCACCGAGTAATAACCCGAGTCTTCTCCTTTTGGGCTTTCTAATGTCGTTTTACGCATGCACATCAATTGTCTCCAAATGAAGAAGAAGAAAGCAGGGATTGTCTTGTAGAAGAACCAATCTCTGTAGGCTGTCCTCCCCGCACGTTTTCTGCACATACAGTATAATATGTGGCTTTGAGCTTGCCTCTTTAAAAACTGCCAGAGGCGAATCCTGTAACGATGGGTATATGTCAAACGACGTTGATGGGGGAGGGCGCACTTGTCAACTCCGTGCGGTGCTGTTGATTGTACAGGGCGGGTCCTGACAAGTCCCTGACTTCTACCGCTGGGTACAAGGCGATGCTGAGGGCAAATAAATAAAACCAACTGACTGGGACCACAATGTTTTGGGGAGGATCTGCATGTGCTGGATGACCCCTGCATCAATCATGGACATTGACAGGGAATAAATAGGCCTATCTATTTGTAGGCTACAATTTCTCTTTGAAATACAATATTCTGGTGTATTTTCTGCTGTTTTTTTGTAATCAGGTGGGGAGGTGTTTTTTTTAATGAATAAAGTAACACTAGTGATCCAGCCTTGAGTTGTATGGACTGATTTTAGGACCAGTGGACTAGACTGTGTCTACATTACAAACGTTATCTCGGCCAGGTCGCAGTTGCAAATGAGAACTTGTTCTCAACTAGCCTACCTGGTTAAATAAAGGTGAAATTAATAAAATTAAGTTATTTGCCTCAAAGCAACATCTGCAACTCTTTGAGGAGATAAAAAGTTGACCAACTGAGGTTAAATATTTGGCAGATGATGTTAGCCCCACCTCTGCAACATGTTTCCTGGAAGCTCTCCCAGCTACACTGGGGTCACTGTGAGCTGTGGTTGTCTGTAATATGACAGCATGTGGTCAAGATAAGCCCGTGGTCAGTACAGTTCGCCAAGGTCGATGAGAACTTCAGTATAGTTCACCAAGGTCGATGTGACCTCGATGTGACCTGCCAATGTAAGATAATAACAAGTAGACAAGAGTGTACTTCAGCCAGAAGATGCTATGGCATCTTACTGTGTAATATTTGTAACATTGCCTGTGAGTGGTGTGTGTGTGTGTGTGTGTGTGTGTGTGTGTGTGTGTGTGTGTGTGTGTGTGTGTGTGTGTGTGTGTGTGTGTGTGTGTGTGTGTGTGTGTGTGTGTGTGTGTGTGTGTGTGTGTGTGTGTGCGCGCGTGCGTGATGTTACCAAATTTAGTCTCCGGTCCTTTCAGCTCCAGGCAATATTAACCCATTCTCTGCTTGCTTTCTTTCTCTCTTTCTCTTTTTCTTTTTCTTTCTCTCTTTCTCTTCTTCTTTCTCTCTTTCTCTTCTTCTTTCTCTCTTTCTTTCTCTCTTTCTCTTTTTCTTTCTCTCTTTCTCTTTTTCTTTCTCTCTTTCTCTTTTTCTTTCTCTCTTTCTCTTTTTCTTTCTCTCTTTCTCTCTTTCTCTTTTTCTTTCTCTCTTTCTCTTTTTCTTTCTCTCTTTCTCTTTTTCTTTCTCTCTTTCTCTCTTTCTCTTTTTCTTTCTCTCTTTCTCTTTTTCTTTCTCTCTTTCTCTTTTTCTTTCTCTCTTTCTCTTTTTCTTTCTCTCTTTCTCTCTTTCTCTTTTTCTTTCTCTCTTTCTTTCTTTCTTTCTTTCTCTTTTTCTTTCTCTCTTTCTTTCTTTCTTTCTCTTTTTCTTTCTCTCTTTCTCTCTTTCTCTTTCTCTTTGTCTTTCTCTCTTTCTCTCTTTCTCCTTCTCTTTCTCTTTTTCTTTCTCTCTTTCTCTTTTTCTTTCTCTCTTTCTCTTTTTCTTTCTCTCTTTCTCTTTTTCTTTCTCTCTTTCTCTTTTTCTTTCTCTCTTTCTCTTTCTCTTTCTCTCTTTCTCTCTTTCTCTTTTTCTTTCTCTCTTTCTCTTTTTATTTCTCTCTTTCTCTTTTTCTTTCTCTCTTTCTCTTTTTCTTTCTCTCTTTCTCTCTTTCTCTCTTTCTCTTTTTCTTTCTCTCTTTCTCTCTTTCTCTTTTTCTTTCTCTCTTTCTCTTTTTCTTTCTCTTTTTCTTTCTCTCTTTCTCTTTTTCTTTCTCTCTTTCTCTCTTTCTCTTTTTCTTTCTCTCTTTCTCTTTTTCTTTCTCTCTTTCTCTCTTTCTCTTTTTCTTTCTCTCTTTCTCTTTCTCTTCCTCTCTTTCTCTTTCTCTTTTCTCTTTTCTCTTTCTCTTTTTCTTTTCTCTTTTTCTTTCTCTCTTTTTTTCTTTCTTTCTTTCTCTTTTTCTTTTTCTTTCTTTCTCTTTTCTTTTCTTTCTCTCTTTTCTTTCTCTTTTTCTTTTTCTTTCTCTTTCTCTTTTCTCTTTTCTCTTTCTCTTTTTCTTTCTCTCTTTCTCTTTTTCTTTCTTCTTTCTCTTTTTCTTTCTCTCTTTCTCTTTTTCTTCTTTTTCTTTTCTCTTTCTCTCTTTCTCTTTTTCTTTCTCTCTTTCTCTTTTTCTTTCTCTCTTTTCTTTTTCTTTCTCTCTTTCTCTTTTCTTTCTCTTTTTTCTCTTTTCTTTCTTTTTCTTTCTCTCTTTTCTCTTTTTCTTTCTCTCTTTCTCTTTTTCTTTCTCTCTTTCTCTTTTTCTCTTCTTCTTTTTCTTTTTCTTTCTCTCTTTCTCTTTTTCTTTCTCTCTTTCTCTTTTTCTTTCTCTCTTTCTCTTTTTCTTTCTCTCTTTCTCTTTTTCTTTTCTCTCTTTCTCTTTCTCTTTCTTTCTTTCTCTTTTTCTTTCTTTCTTTCTTTTTTCTTTCTCTCTTTCTTTTTCTTTCTCTCTTTCTCTTTTCTTTCTCTCTTTTCTCTTTTTCTTTCTCTTTTTCTTTCTCTCTTTTTTTTTCTTTTCTCTTTCTCTTTTTCTCTCTTTCTTTCTTTTCTTTCTTTTTTCTTTCTCTTTTTCTTTCTCTCTTTCTTTTTTTTCTCTTCTCTTTTTCTTTCTCTTTTTCTTTCTCTCTTTCTCTTTTTCTTTCTCTCTTTTTTCTTTTCTCTTTCTCTTTTTCTCTCTCTCTTTCTTTCTTTTTTCTTTTTCTCTCTCTTTCTTTCTCTTTTTCTTCTTTCTTTCTCTTTTTTCTCTTTCTCTTTTTTTCTCTTTCTCTTTTTCTTTTCTCTCTTTTCTCTTTCTTTCTTCTTTCTCTTTTTCTCTCTTTTCTCTTTTCTCTTTTCTCTTTCTTTTTCTCTTTTTCTTTCTCTTTTCTCTTTCTCTCTTTTCTTTCTTTCTCTTTCTCTTTCTCTCTTTCTCTTTTTCTTTCTCTCTTTCTCTTTTTCTTTTCTTTTTCTTTCTTTCTTTCTTTTTCTTTCTTTCTTTCTTTTCTCTTTTCTTTTTCTTTTTTCTCTTTTCTTTCTTTCTTTCTCTTTTTCTTTCTCTCTTTTCTCTTTTCTTTTCTTTTCTTTCTTCTTTCTTCTTTCTCTTTTTCTTTCTTTCTTCTTTTTCTTTTTCTTTCTCTTTTTCTTTCTCTCTTTTCTTTTTCTTTCTCTCTTTTCTTTTTTTCTTCTTTCTCTTTTTCTTTCTCTCTTTCTCTTTTTCTTTCTCTCTTTCTCTTTTTCTTTCTCTCTTTCTCTCTTTCTCTTTTTCTTTCTCTCTTTCTCTTTTTCTTTCTCTCTTTCTTTTTTCTTTCTCTCTTTCTCTTTTTCTTTCTCTCATTCTTTCTCTCTTTCTCTCTCTCGTTCTCTTTTTCTTTCTCTCTTTCTTTTTCTCTTTTTCTTTCTCTCTTTCTCTTTTTCTTTCTCTCTTTCTCTTTTTCTTTCTCTCTTTCTCTTTTTCTTTCTCTCTTTCTTTTTCTTTCTCTCTTTCTCTTTTTCTTTCTCTCATTCTTTCTCTCTTTCTCTCTCTCTTTATCTTTTTCTTTCTCTCTTTCTTTCTCTCTTTCTCTCTTTCGCTCTTTCTTTCTCTCGCTCTTTCTTTCATTCGTTCTATCTCTCTCTATCTTTCATTCTCTTTCTCTGTCTTTCTTTCTCTCATTCTTTCTCTCTTTCTTTCTCTCTTTCTCTTTTTCTTTCTCTCTTTCTTTCTCTCTTTCTTTCTCTCATTCTTTCGCTCTTTCTTTCATTCGTTCTATCTCTCTCTATCTTTCATTCTCTTTCTCTGTCTTTCTTTCTCTCTTTGTTTCTCTCTCTCTCTTTGTTTCTTTCTTTCTTCCTTTCTTTCGCTCTACTTCTTTCTCGACATACCCCATCACAGACATAACACACACACACGCATACCGACACAACACACACAAACACATACACATGCGCACTCACACATACACACTCACTTTAGGTACATATCTACCTCAAATGCCTTATTATTATCTATCCTGATGCCTAGTCATTTTACCCTGCCTTCATGTACATATCTACCCCAAATACCTTATTATTATCTATCCTGATGCCTAGTCACTTTACCCTGCCTTCATGTACATATCTACCCCAAATACCTTATTATTATCTATCCTGATGCCTAGTCATTTTACCCTGCCTTCATGTACATATCTACCCCAAATACCTTATTATTATCTATCCTGATGTCTAGTCATTTTACCCTGCCTTCATGTACATATCTACCCCAAATACCTTATTATTATCTATCCTGATGCCTAGTCATTTTACCCTGCCTTCATGTACATATCTACCCCAAATACCTTATTATTATCTATCCTGATGCCTAGTCACTTTACCCTGCCTTCATGTACATATCTACCCCAAATACCTTATTATTATCTATCCTGATGCCTAGTCATTTTACCCTGCCTTCATGTACATATCTACCCCAAATACCTTATTATTATCTATCCTGATGCCTAGTCACTTTACCCTGCCTTCATGTACATATCTACCCCAAATACCTTATTATTATCTATCCTGATGCCTAGTCATTTTACCCTGCCTTCATGTACATATCTACCCCAAATACCTTATTATTATCTATCCTGATGCCTAGTCACTTTACCCTGCCTTCATGTACATATCTACCCCAAATACCTTATTATTATCTATCCTGATGCCTAGTCATTTTACCCTGCCTTCATGTACATATCTACCCCAAATACCTTATTATTATCTATCCTGATGCCTAGTCATTTTACCCTGCCTTCATGTACATATCTACCTCAAATACCTTATTATTATCTATCCTGATGCCTAGTCATTTTACCCTGCCTTCATGTACATATCTACCTCAAATACCGTATTATTATCTATCCTGATGCCTAGTCACTTTACCCTGCCTTCATGTACATATCTACCTCAAATACCTTATTATTATCTATCCTGATGCCTAGTCATTTTACCCTGCCTTCATGTACATATCTACCTCAAATACCTTATTATTATCTATCCTGATGCCTAGTCATTTTACCCTGCCTTCATGTACATATCTACCTCAAATACCTTATTATTATCTATCCTGATGCCTAGTCATTTTACCCTGCCTTCATGTACATATCTACCTCAAATACCTTATTATTATCTATCCTGATGCCTAGTCATTTTACCCTGCCTTCATGTACATATCTACCTCAAATACCTTATTATTATCTATCCTGATGCCTAGTCACTTTACCCTGCCTTCATGTACATATCTACCTCAAATACCTTATTATTATCTATCCTGATGCCTAGTCATTTTACCCTGCCTTCATGTACATATCTACCTCAAATACCTTATTATTATCTATCCTGATGCCTAGTCACTTTACCCTGCCTTCATGTACATATCTACCTCAAATACCTTATTATTATCTATCCTGATGCCTAGTCATTTTACCCTGCCTTCATGTACATATCTACCCCAAATACCTTATTATTATCTATCCTGATGCCTAGTCATTTTACCCTGCCTTCATGTACATATCTACCCCAAATACCTTATTATTATCTATCCTGATGTCTAGTCATTTTACCCTGCCTTCATGTACATATCTACCTCAAATACCTTATTATTATCTATCCTGATGCCTAGTCACTTTACCCTGCCTTCATGTACATTTCTACCTCAAATACCTTATTATTATCTATCCTGATGCCTAGTCATTTTACCCTGCCTTCATGTACATATCTACCTCAAATACCTTGTATCTCTCTGTACATTCATCTGGTACTGGTACTTCCTGTATATAGCTCCACATTGATCTGGTACTGGTACTTCCTGTATATAGCTACACATTCATCTGGTACTGGTTCTTCCTGTATATAGCTCCACAGTGATCTGGTACTGGTACTTCCTGTATATAGCTCCACATTGATCTGGTACTGGTACTCCCTGTATATAGCTCCACAGTGATCTGGTACTGGTACTTCCTGTATATAGCTCCACATTGATCTGGTACTGGTACTTCCTGTATATAGCTCCACAGTGATCTGGTACTGGTACTTCCTGTATATAGCTCCACATTCATCTGGTACTGGTTCTTCCTGTATATAGCTCCACATTGATCTGGTACTGGTACTTCCTGTATATAGCTTCATTCTTGTGTATTTTATTCCTCTTGTGTTACTATTGTTTTTGAAACTCTGGATCATTGGGAAGCATTTCACGTTAAAGTCTACACCTGTTGGATTCGGCAAATTTGACAAAATATTTTTGGGGGATTTGATTTGAATATGCTCCTGGCCCGGCATGCATGGATGTCACTGAGATACAACGTCAACCAACCCACTATTCATTTCATCTGGATTTGAAAATAGGAGTGAGATTTAAATGCTGGTGGAGCACATTAAATTGATCTAATCTGTCGTTGTGTTCATTGGGTTAGGGAGGATGACGGGCTGGTTCCTCTGTGGACACGCCTGGTGTCGTGTCAGTTGAAACACGAGGCGGCTAATATAGCGCAGGTTGATATGAGAGTGGAGAACTACTCTCCCACAAGCTTGGCTGGTGCTTAAACCCCCGGAATTCAGACAAACAAAAGGTGTGATTGGTCCGCACTCAAAAAGATGTCTCATAAAGCTTACTTCATTTTTCGATGTAATTTTTTTTTTTCACTGCATCAGGAATAGTGTACACAGACGTTTTGGCTTTGCAGCCTTCTTCAGTGTGTAGGAGAGATAGTATTACACGTATAGATTGAGCCCACAAAACACCCCTTGGCATTCCATTTCAGATTCTGTCAAACTGGTGTAGATGTTCTAATGTTTGTTGAACCAAGCAAGACCCATTGATGGTCTCTTCTCCACCGGTGGTCCTGGGCAAAATGTTGATGTTCCTCATACAAGCATGACACAGTATGGTAAATGAAGCATTTGGACTGTGGGGAAGGCACCTGTTCGAAAGTAACAAGGCAACTACACCCTGCCTGACTTGTGTCAAGTCGCAAGTCAGTCAGTCAGACTTCCTGTCCAGGGCCACCATTCTTTCTACTGTATAAATACTTTAGATGGAGTACCGTAAAGTAGTACACATGTTTTTGCCTACTTGATAAACACAGACTTACGTCCCAACAATACTCCCAATTTGTCATGCTGTAGCAGACACTCTGCGTCCCAAATGACACTCCATTCACTATGTAGTGCACTACTTTTAATAATGACACAAAGTTGCCCTTTGGCCCCTGGTCAAAAGTAGTGCACTACATAGGGAATAGGGTTCCATTTGGGATGCAGACAATGACTGTAAATGTTCCTCGAGAGTGTTGGAATGTTGTCTTGGACTGAGGATAGAGGCTATGGAGGTGCTGTTCTGACAGACATGGACTGAGGCTAGGGGGCTATGGAGGTGCTGTTCTGATAGACATGGACTGAAGCTAGAGGCTATGGAGGTGCTGTTCTGACAGACATGGACTGAGGCGAGGGGCTATGGAGGTGCTGTTCTGTCAGACATGGACTGAAGCTAGAGGCTATGGGGGTGCTGTTCTGATAGACATGGACTGAGGATAGGGACTATGGAGGTGCTGTTCTGACAGACATGGACTGAGGATAGGGGCTATGGAGGTGCTGTTCTGACAGACATGGACTGAGGATAGGGGGCTATGGAGGTGCTGTTCTAACAGACATGGACTGAGGATAAGGGCTATGGAGGTGCTGTTCTGACAGACATGGACTGAGGATAGGGGCTATGGAGGTGCTGTTCTGACAGACATGGACTGAGGATAGGGGCTATGGAGGTGCTGTTCTGACAGACATGGACTGAGCATAGGGGCTATGGAGGTGCTGTTCTGACAGCTCAACTCAGCTTTGCTCAGGGAAGTCATGATGTTTCTGACACTCCCCACCCTGTAGCAATGGACCATGGCCACCTCATCTACGTGGGTGTTTGTGTTTGTGTGTGTGTGTGTGTGCGGGTGTGCGTGTGTGTGTGTGTGTGTGTGTGTGTGTGTGTGTGTGTGTGTGTGTGTGTGTGTGTGTGTGAGGTGTATGTGTGTGTACTAGCATGTGTGTTGTGAGGTTTATGCGCTAAAATGCTGGTTGTTTCTGGTGCTTCTCTTAGTCCTGGGATCAACGTGAGCTGTTCAGGATCTCTCTTAGTCCTGGGATCACAGCGAGGTGTTCAGGATCTCTCTTAGTCCTGGGATCACAGTGAGCTGTTCAGGCAGAAGGTAAGGTAAGACGCAGGTCTAATAAGTCTTCTCCCTGCTCCATCCTCCTCCACCTCCCACACTACTAACCATTAAGTTCTCTCAAATGCCTTGACTTTACTCTGTCTATGTCTGTCTTGCTGTCTCTCTCTCTCTCTCTCTCTCTCTCTCTCTCTCTCTCTCTCTCTCTCTCTCTCTCTCTCTCTCTCTCTCTCTTTCTCATATGGACATTTGTTTTGCTGCTCTGTGGTGTTTTCATGTCCTACTGTATCCACTCAGTGTGTGTCAATGAGTTCATCATGGCCCCTCTTTATCAAGCCCAGAGGGGGGTTTCTGCTGTATTTCTCCTCTCTGACACACTCAGCCCTTAATGTAAACAACACTACTGGGATTTAACCACTGAGAATGTGCTGACACAATAGTTGCTTACTTTTCCTCCTGATTCTCAGAGAATAAAGTCATATTTGGGGGGGTGTATCACAACTCGCTCAGACTGTGCATGCGAAGAGAATGGCCTGGTACTAATCTGAGAGTGTACTCACTAACTCATTAGGACGACGGTCCACTTTACTCATGATGCAGTGTATTTGTCAAAATATAGTACGGAGACAGTACTAAATTGGCCAATATGGCAGCTCCAGTCCAGTAACACTAACCTCAAATCAGCAGCGGAAGGCAGGGATATGCACGCAAGGCCCAGGCAGGACAGCCAAGGAGAGCACAGCAGGGGAAGAACTAGAAATCAGATCTGAACAGGAGAGAGAGAGAGAGAGAGAGAGAGAGAGAGAGAGAGAGAGAGAGAGAGAGAGAGAGAGAGAGAGGATAAGAGAGGAGAGGAGAAAAGAGGGAAGAGGAGAGAGAGAGGAGAGATGAGGAGAGGAGAAGAGGGGAGAGGAGTTAGAAGAGGAGAGAGAGGACACAGAGGAGAGAGAGAGGAGAGAGATAGGGGAGAGAGAGGTAGCGAGAAAGAGAGGAGAAAGAGAGGATAGAGAGGAGAGAGAGAAGAGAGAGGAGAGGAGAGGAGAAAGAGAGAGGTGAGATAATTATTTGAACGTTAACAAGAAAAGAGACCAAATGCAAGTGGTATGCTTTGTATCCAAACTTGCAAAGTGTGGTGTAAATTTTAGACTCTTGGAATACATTGAAATTCCGTTCACTTCCTATTTAAAAAAGACTGCTTTCTCAAAATAGGCAGTACTGCATGTCTAGAGAGTTTTCCAACATGTCACAAGATTTTCCAAGAAAATATGGATCCTACTGGAAAGACAAGCTTCTTGGCTGAGCCCATCACTTACGGCTCTGCTGGTTCTTTCTCTCACTTTCTGAACTTTGAACTTGTGGTCAAGTTGTCCTCAACTCCCATCTATTCCCCTTGGTGGCGGTGCATGATGAGATGATTGATAGCTGCATTTGAGATTTGGTTTTAATACATGAAAAGCCAAACATTATCTCATTCCATACTATCTGTGTCAGGCTGTCTGAACCCGTTAACCCCCCAAACAACAACTCCAGTTTCATCTGGATGTAGTGAACACTATTGTTTTTTGGAGTTCTGTAGTTTGATGACAAGTTTCAACATACAGAAACCTGGATTTTATACTTTTACTGCTGTATACCTGAAGAAATGTTATCCTGGAAATTGAACAAAACATCATAGTATTTATTGTAGATAACAGATGTAGAATCTTAATTTGATCACCTTGTTGCAAGAGAACTTTCACTTTCAGCATCTGAAGTTTCAGATTTGTTTTTCCCTTGCAAAAATATAAATGAATTATAATCCACATTTCCTGATGCTGCAGGATTATTTTCCTTCTGTAGCAAACTGGCTCAAATTAAGATCCTACATCTGTAGAAAACCCTGGAAACTTTGTGCTGATTAAAATCCCTAAGGTAGTGCATGAGAACATGGGTGACTTGGTTTCAACCACCATGAAATGGCTTTGGGGCCAGATATGCCCTAATTACAGCTGACTCAACCTGCCGCTCAGAGCTACCCTGTGTATGTGTGTGTGTGTGTTTGTGTGTGTGTGGGTGTGTGTGTGTGTGTGTGTGTGTGTGTGTGTGTGTGTGTGTGTGTGTGTGTGTAGACTTGTTTAACGATACAGAAGTCCCCACAAGAATAGTAAACAAACAAGAATTGTAAACACATTTTGTTAGTCCCCACAAGGTCAAATGCTCTTTCTATGGGGTTTAGGGTTAAAGTTAGAATTAGTGTTAGATTTACGTTAAGGGTTAGTTTTAGGGTTAGGGTTGGGGTTAGGTTTAGGGTTAGGGAAAATAGGAGTTTGAATGGGACATAATTGTGTGTCCCCACAAGGTTAGTTATACAAGATTGTGTGTGTGTGTGTGCGTGTGTAAAATATGCTGAGTTGTTATTTTTTTCTCCAGTGTTCCTCTTTTACATTTTCTCCCTGTCTCTCAACCCTCCCCAAACCATCTCTCTCAACCCTCCTCCACACCATCCTCACTGGTTACTGTCTCTCTCAATCCTATTCCACACCATCCTCACTGGTTACTGTCTCTCTCAACCCTCCTCCACACCCTCCTCACTGGTTACTGTCTCTCTCAACCCTCCTCCACACCATCCTCACTGGTTACTGTCTCTCTCAACCCTCCTCCACACCCTCCTCACTGGTTACTGTCTCTCTCAACGCTCCTCCACACCATCCTCACTGCTTACTGTCTCTCTCAATCCTCCTCCACACCATCCTCACTGGTTACTGTCTCTCTCAACCCTCCTCCACACCATCCTCACTGGTTACTGTCTCTCTCAACCCTCCTCCACACCATCCTCACTGGTTACTGTCTCTCTCAACGCTCCTCCACACCATCCTCACTGCTTACTGTCTCTCTCAATCCTATTCCACACCATCCTCACTGGTTACTGTCTCTCTCAACCCTCCTCCACACCATCCTCACTGGTTACTGTCTCTCTCAATCCTCCTCCACACCATCCTCACTGGTTACTGTCTCTCTCAACCCTCCTCCACACCCTCCTCACTGGTTACTGTCTCTCTCAACCCTCCTCCACACCATCCTCACTGGTTACTGTCTCTCTCAACCCTCCTCCACACCATCCTCACTGCTTACTGTCTCTCTCAATCCTATTCCACACCATCCTCACTGGTTACTGTCTCTCTCAACCCTCCTCCACACCATCCTCACTGGTTACTGTCTCTCTCAATCCTCCTCCACACCATCCTCACTGGTTACTGTCTCTCTCAACCCTCCTCCACACCCTCCTCACTGGTTACTGTCTCTCTCAACCCTCCTCCACACCATCCTCACTGGTTACTGTCTCTCTCAACCCTCCTCCACACCATCCTCACTGGTTACTGTCTCTCTCAACCCTCCTCCACACCATCCTCACTGGTTACTGT
>NC_056442.1:1478845-1548845 GCF_018296145.1 Oncorhynchus tshawytscha | reverse complement strand
AATTCTGACGTGAGACTGTGAGAGCTAGTTGACCTCCAATGGTCCAAACCATCAATTGACAGCTTAAAACCCATAAGGAAGGCAGCCCTAAATGACCACACATTACTGTACATAAGCATCAGCCTTTGTGGTTTCCTACAAATAACCATTATACCTGGAACATTCACTGCAAACCGAAGAAAAGGACATCCTGTGTGTGTGTGTGTGTGTGTGTGTGTGTGTGTGTGTGTGTGTGTGTGTGTGTGTGTGTGTGTGTGTGTGTGTGTGTGTGTGTGTGTGTGTGTGTGTGTGTGTGTGTGTGTGTGTGTGAAAAGTGTAGAAAATGTGAAAGATCAGTGATGTAAAGATACTAAGTAAAAATACATTGAAGTATTACTTAGAGTAAGTCGTTTTTGGGGGGTATCTGTACTTTACTACTTACAGTACGCGTCCATCAACAGGGCCCTCTAGTCCATCCTAGTGTGGAAGACAAAACACCCATACACACACAAGTTTTTCACCTTTGTGTAATTGTCTGGCCTGTGTGTCCTTCCACCTCACACATCGCACAGGAATTTATCCTCTTCTCTCCCTGGTGGAGAGGCAAACCCTGTCTTCCTTTCTTGAAATTTGCTGTGGCCAAAACATCTGGCCTCTCAGAAACGGCAACAAACACTTCTCATCCCACTGAGCCCAACTCTCCTCCTCTCCTGTCCCTCCTCAGACCTTGTGTCTAAATGTTGGTTTTAGTCGCACTACCGTTTAAAGTCTCCTAAATCAACATTGAAAACCTCACGCTCTGAAAACAAACTCAGAACTTAGCTTTCTACTGTAAATCCTCTTCCATCTTCGCTGTTTGTTTTTACCAGTGCTTCATTTAGTTGGTTTCTGTACCAGAGGAAGTGCATTTACAGTATACAGTGGGGCAAAAAAGTATTTAGTCAGCCACCAATTGTGCAAGTTCTCCCACTTAAAAAGATGAGAGAGGCCTGTAATTTTCATCATAGGTACACTTCAACTATGACAGACAAAATGTCAAAGGACACCAGAAACAAAATTGTAGACCTGCACCAGGCTGGGAAGACTGAATCTGCAATAGGTGCGCAGCTTGGTTTGAAGAAATCAACTGTGGGAGCAATTATTAGGAAATGGAAGACATACAAGACCACTGATAATCTCCCTCGATCTGGGGCTCCACGCAAGATCTCACCCCGTGGGGTCAAAATGATCACAAGAACGGTGAGCAAAAATCCCAGAACCACACGGGGGACCTAGTGAATGACCTGCAGAGAGCTTGGACCAAAGTAACAAAGCCTACCATTAATAACACACTATGCCGCCAGGGACTCAAATCCTGCAGTGCCAGACATGTCCCCCTGCTTAAGCCAGTACATGTCCAGGCCCGTCTGAAGTTTGCTAGAGAGCATTTGGATGATCCAGAAGAAGATTGGGAGAATGTCATATGGTCAGATGAAACCAAAATAGAACCTTTTGGTAAAAACTCAACTCGTCGTGTTTGGAGGACAAAGAATGCTGAGTTGCATCCAAAGAACACCATACCTACTGTGAAGCATGGGGGTGGAAACATCATGCTTTGGGGCTGTTTTTCTGCCAAGGGACCAGGACGACTGATCCGTGTATTGGAAAGAATGAATGGGCCATGTATCGTGAGATTTTGAGTGAAAACCTCCTTCCATCAGCAAGGGCATTGAAGATGAAACGTGGCTGGGTCTTTCAGCATGACAATGATCCCAAACACATCGCCCGGGACAATGAAGGAATGGCTTCGTAAGAAGCATTTCAAGGTCCTGGAGAGGCCTAGCCAGTCTCCAGATCTCAACCCCATAGAAAATCTTTGGAGGGAGTTGAAAGTCCGTGTTGCCCAGCAACATCCCCAAAACATCACTGCTCTAGAGGAGATCTGAATGGAGGAATGGGCCAAAATACCAGCAAAAGTGTGTGAAAACCTTGTGAAGACTTACAGAAAACTTTTGACCTCTGTCATTGCCAACAAAGGGGATATAACAAAGTATTGAGATAAACTTTTGTTATTGACCAAATACTTATTTTCCACCATAATTTGCAAATAAATTCATTAAAAATTCTACAACGTGATTTTCTGGATTTTTTTTCTCATTTTGTCTGTCATAGTTGAAGTGTACCTATGATGAAAATTACAGGCCTCTCTCATCTTTTTAAGTGGGAGAACTTTCACAATTGGTGGCTGACTAAATACCTTTTTGCCCCACTGTAGCTAATGCCTCGTCTTAGACTTGGAAAGTCAACTGTCGTCCATAGACTGGAAGCAGCTGTTTGGTTAACACGTAAGTACAGTACTGACGTTGGAAGGCAGGTGTTGACAACCAGGGTATGATACCATTGAGTTAGGGCCCGAGTATCAAATTGCACCTTATTTAATTCATAGTGCACTAATTTGAAGTAGTGCACTTCATAGGGAATTTGGTGAAATTTGGGACGCAACCTAGGATAAATTTCCTGACGTTTCACCTCCTTAATCAAACAACCTGGTTGGAATCTCCATGGCTTGGCCCCTGAGGGCCGGACTAGAACCAAGCCAAGGGCCACTCCCTAAACAATGCCAGGCTTTACAGCCCATTGATGTCCTGTAAGACCAATGTAATTATGTGAGGAGCAATGTCACAGCCCACCAGGGAACACAAACAAAGGGCAACGCTGCAGCTGCACACTTCCAACAGCACTCTGAAGGACTGGCCTCCAACATAACCTGTGTTAAAGTCCTAGTGCACACTTCCAACAGCACTCTGAAGGACTGGCCTCCAACATAACCTGTGTTAAAGTCCTAGTGCACACTTCCAACAGCACTCTGAAGGACTGGCCTCCAACATAACCTGTGTTAAAGGCCTAGTGCACACATCCAACAGCACTCTGAAGGACTGGCCTCCAACATAACCTGTGTTAATTAAAGTCCTAGTGCACACTTCCAACAGCACTCTGAAGGACTGGCCTCCAACATAACCTGTGTTAAAGTCCTAGTGCACACTTCCAACAGCACTCTGAAGGACTGGCCTCCAACATAACCTGTGTTAAAGTTCTAGTGCACGATTCCAACAGCACTCTGTTGGACTGGCCTCCAACATAACCTGTGTTAAAGTCCTAGTGCACACTTCCAACAGCACTCTGAAGGACTGGCCTCCAACATAACCTGTGTTAAAGTCCTAGTGTACACTTCCAACAGCACTCTGAAGGACTGGCCTCCAACATAACCCGTGTTAAAGTCCTAGTGCACACTTCCAACAGCACTCTGAAGGACTGGCCTCCAACATAACCTGTGTTAAAGTCCTAGTGCACACTTCCAACAGCACTCTGAAGGACTGGCCTCCAACATAACCTGTGTTAAAGTCCTAGTGCACACTTCCAACAGCACTCTGAAGGACTGCCTCTAGAGTACTACTCTCTCTCAATTCAATTTCAATTTTAAGGGCTTTATTGGCATGGGAAACATATGTTTACATTGTCAAAGCAAGTGAAGTAGATAATAAGCAAAAGTGAAATAAAAATTAAAAATTAACAGTTAACATTACACTCCAAAAGAATGAAGACATTTCAAATGTCATATACAGTGTTATAACGATGTACAAATGGTTAAAGTACAAAAGGGAAAATAAATAAACATAAATATGGGTTGTGTTTACAATGGTGTTTCTTCTTCACTGGTTGCCCTTTTCTATTGGCAACAGGTCACACATCTTGCTGCTGTGATGGCATATTGTGGTATTTCACCCAGTAGATGGGAGTTTATCAAAATTGGTTTTGTTTTCAAATTCTTTGTGGATCTGTGTAATCTGAGGGAAATATGTGTCTCTAATATGGTCATACATTGGGCAGGAGGTTAGGAAGTGCAGATCAGTTTCCACCTCATTTTGTGGCCAGTGAGCACATAGCCTGTCTTCTCTTGAGAGCCAGGTCTGTCTACAGCGGCCTTTCTCAATAGCAAGGCTATGCTCACTGAGTCTGTACATCTCTCTCTCCCTGTGAGGTTTCTGTGTAGACTTCTCTAGAGGGTCTCTCTCAGTTGTAGGTTTGTTGAGGCCTTTTTCAGAGCTATTTTGAATGAAAAAGATAGGTACCAACACACTGCAAAAGGCTGCAAAGCTGAAACGCAGTGGAAAAAATAAATATATATACATATATATATATATATCCTTTTTGCTTATCTGAACTCACAGATTTTATGCAACAACCAAACTTCTGGGAGAGCTGATGTTCTCCTTTTGAAGAGCTGTAGACATGAATTTAAATTTGCATAGTTGATGATCATATTGTCATCAGGCAGACACCTTCATACAGAGCAACATTTTTACTCCAATCATGTATTGCCCTTTGTCTAACCGTAAGGTAGTGTATTTATGTTATTGGACCCTAAGAGTTGCCATGCATCCCTCCTCTTCACGGTGTGTTTTCAAGTACGTACGTAATCAGAGACAATTTCAACATGATCTGATCAGTAGATGACAGACATGGACAGCAAATGTATGCAACTATGCATGTGAATCAAAAACAAACATACGTTTGTGTTCAGAAAAAGCAATAACAGTGCAGTATGACTTGAAGACGTTGTTGAGTGTGACACACAGTTTTGCTCAATGGGACTTTCAGGAACACCCAGGGCGGTCATCTTTCTTCTCATTTAGGCTTTGCTGAGAAGAACATCTCGTGTCGTTGTCTTTGGCTAGGGAGACCGACTTGCATCACTCAGAGCATTTGCAAAAAAATATTCTATGAATGCAGGTTCAAACCGTTGCTCTGTGGTCTATCCATTGCAGTTGTCAGTTGAGAAACGGTAGGATTGCAGGATTGCAACATTGTAAGAGTCTGTCAAAATAGTTTTTACAGCTTGAGGCCTGAATAGGAATTACACACCTGAAGGGAGTAGAAGGGATTGCTGGACTTTTGCAAATCAAACAATAAAAACGATGGTTCATTGATACTTCTCTTTCTGTATTTTCCCTCCCTCCTCCCCTCCCCCCGGACAGCCCAGCAGCAGTTCCCCTCTGTTAAGCCATGGGCCAGGGTCCCAGGCCGCAACACTGCTCTTAGGTAATTCCAGTTGTCCATCTGGACAGACCGGACAAAGGTTTGGGAGGGATTCCACGGTCCAACATCTCCTTCCCCCCTCCCACCCTATTGCTCCCCATCACATCCCCCTTTTCCTTGAAATGTTTTTTTGTCATCCATCAGCATGCTGTCACTGACCGTTGTTCCCGTGTTTCCTGATGCAGGGTTGGTTCTGATACACTGTGTTCTTACTGCATCTGGCCTGTCAGAGAGACTCACACTGCTGGCCTTGCAGGAACACTATCAAAATGCACATTACACGCCACGGCAGAATCTTAGGTGACTGGGGAGCTAATAACTCCTCTGTTCCCACATGCTTCAAGAGGGCCACCATTGTTCCTGTTCCCAAGAAAGCTAAGGTAACTGAGCTAAACGACTACCGCCCGTAGCACTCACATCCGTCATCATGAAGTGCTTTGAGAGACTAGTCAAGGACCATATCACCTCCACCCTACCTGACACCCTTGACCCACTCCAATTTGCTTACCGCCCAAATAGGTCCACAGACGATGCAATCTCAACCACACTGCACACTGCCCTAACCCATCTGGACAAGAGGAATACCTATGTGAGAATGCTGTTCATCGACTACAGCTCGGCATTCAACACCATAGTACCCTCCAAGCTCGTCATCAAGCTCGAGACCCTGGGTCTCGACCCCGCCCTGTGCAACTGGGTACTGGACTTCCTGACGGGCCGCCCCCAGGTGGTGAGGGTAGGCAACAACATCTCCTCCCCGCTGATCCTCAACACTGGGGCCCCACAAGGGTGCGTTCTGAGCCCTCTCCTGTACTCCCTGTTCACCCACGACTGCGTGGCCATGCACGCCTCCAACTCAATCATCAAGTTTGCGGACGACACAACAGTGGTAGGCTTGATTACCAACAACGACGAGACGGCCTACAGGGAGGAGGTGAGGGCCCTCGGAGTGTGGTGTCAGGAAAATAACCTCACACTCAACGTCAACAAAACTAAGGAGATGATTGTGGACTTCAGGAAACAGCAGAGGGAACACCCCCATCCACATCGATGGAACAGTAGTGGGGAGGGTAGCAAGTTTTAAGTTCCTCGGCATACACATCACAGACAAACTGAATTGGTCCACTCACACAGACAGCATCGTGAGGAAGGCGCAGCAGCGCCTCTTCAACCTCAGGAGGCTGAAGAAATTCGGCTTGTCACCAAAAGCACTCACAAACTTCTACAGATGCACAATCGAGAGCATCCTGGCGGGCTGTATCACCGCCTGGTATGGCAACTGCACCGCCCTCAACCGTAAGGCTCTCCAGAGGGTAGTGAGGTCTGCACAACGCATCACCGGGGGCAAACTACCTGCCCTCCAGGACACCTACACCACCCGATGCTACAGGAAGGCCATAAAGATCATCAAGGACATCAACCACCCGAGCCACTGCCTGTTCACCCCGCTGCCATCCAGAAGGCGAGGTCAGTACAGGTGCATCAAAGCTGGGACCGAGAGACTGAAAAACAGCTTCTATCTCAAGGCCATCAGACTGTTAAACAGCCACCACTAACATTGAGTGGCTACTGCCAACACACTGTCAATGACACTGACTCTACTCCAGCCACTTTAATCATGGGAATCGATGGGAAATGATGTAAATATATCACTAGCCACTTTAAACAATGCTACCTTATATAATGTTACTTACCCTACATTGTTCATCTCATATGCATACGTTGATACTGTACTCTATATCATCGACTGCATCCTTATGTAATACATGTATCACTAGCCACTTTAACTATGCCACTTGGTTTACATACTTATCTCATATGTATATACTGTACTCGATATCATCTACTGTATCTTGCCTATGCTGCTCTGTACCATCACTCATTCATATATCCTTATGTACATATTCTTTATCCCCTTACACTGTGTATGACAGTAGTTTTTTTTTTGGAATTGTTAGTTAGATTACTTGCTCGTTATTACTGCATTGTCGGAACTAGAAGCACAAGCATTTCGCTACACTCGCATTAACATCTGCTAACCATGTGTATGTGACAAATAAAATTTGATTTGATTTGATTTGATAATAAATATTTGGAGCCCGGAGGTGGAACAATGTGTGTATCTGAAGTACGCGGGATATGTCTTATCGCTGCTGTTCATCACTTCTCATTCCCAACACGGGGGCAAATATATCTGTCTGTCCACTGTTCTGAGGAGTAATCGTATTAGAACAGTTGGGACAAGACGTATGGCTCATGTTAAGAAGGGAAGACAAACCGATACAGAGTTGGAGATGGAGCACACGGTCTATTGGGTGGTTGAATTATTTCAGGCGTTCTTATGTAGGCGATGTATCAATCTGAAGAGCACTCCCACTGGGAACATACTGGTTGAATCAACATTGTTTCCACATCATTTCAATAAAATTCCTTCAATTCCTTCTGACTAGTACTGACATCGTAATGCCTTACTCTTCCTCCTTAGAAGTCTGTGGAGAGAGAGAGAGAGATGGAGATAGAGACAGAGTGAGAGAGAGAGAGAGAGACCGAGATAGACAGAGAGAGACCGAGATAGAGACAGAGAGAGAGAGAGAGAGAGACAGAGAGAAAGAAAGAGAGTTCTCCATCTGTAGACTTCATCCTGGAAAAGCGATGGATCTGTTGGAGAGGAGAGGGGAAAACAGCAGAGGACAGGAAACAATATCATAGTTGTAACATCCCCAGAGTATGTACTGCTGTCAGAGCAATTTTTTTCTGGGTACTTCATTGTGGATTTGGATGAGGTGCAGATGTTTCTCTTGGATGTAGGTCTGAATGTGTCTTTGTTCATGTCTTCTAGTATATACTGTTGCGAGGGGAATGAAAACCCTATAATGTTTTATGTGCACAGACTTCATAGACTTTAAATCACAACGTCATGGTTTACAACCCACCAAAGAGGTTCTGGAACGCAGCACCCAGCACAGCAGATTCTATCCTCCTCAGCAAGCCAATGAATACGGAATTCATGTTTTCTCTGTTATGGTTGCCATCCTCTATATCAACGATGGTTGCTATGAGCACAATTCAAGTATTTCTCTCTCTCTAGATTGAATCTACAGCCCTGCACCTATGCTACCCACTACCAGGAGCCTTCTATACCCTGATTATTTTATAGCACTGATTATAGGGTATAAAATAAGAGATTTATTGTGGTCGTGGGGAGATTCCATATGCATTAACTACTGTAGATACTTATTTGCAGTAGATAACACTGACTCCACAATGACTATTTTATAGATCTAGCATTTATCTTCCTAACTAACTTGCAAGGAGGGGAAAAGCAAAAATTCTGACTAAATCAGAGGAAGGAGGAGCTGTGTCCCAGGGCTGGTTCTGCTGGAGTCAGAGGAAGGAGGAGCTGTGTCCCAGGCCTGGTTCTGCTGGAGTCAGAGGAAGGAGGAGCTGTGTCCCAGGCATGGTTCTGCTGGAGTCAGAGGAAGGAGGAGCTGTGTCCCAGGCCTGGTTCTGCTGGAGTCAGAGGAAGGAGGAGCTGTGTCCCAGGCCTGGTTCTGCTGGAGTCAGAGGAAGGAGGAGCTGTGTCCCAGGCCAGGTTCTGCTGGAGTCAGAGGAAGGAGGAGCTGTGTCCCAGGCCAGGTTCTGCTGGAGTCAGAGGAAGGAGGAGCTGTGTCCCAGGCCTGGTTCTGCTGGAGTCAGAGGAAGGAGGAGCTGTGTCCCAGGCCAGGTCCTGCTGGAGTCAGAGGAAGGAGGAGCTGTGTCCCAGGCCAGGTTCTGCTGGAGTCAGAGGAAGGAGGAGCTGTGTCCCAGGCCAGGTTCTGCTGGAGTCAGAGGGGTAAACTGAGCTCCACGTCAGGGTGGGCTCCATCCCCTCTGGGAAGCTCTTTGAGCCAGGGTCCAAGTATTCCCTCCTCTGGAAAAGAACGAGGGAGAAAGGAAAGAAAAGACAGAGAGAGAGAGCAGGAAAACGTCTTTCATGTGTGTGGCAGCCGGTCTCAGTAGCCAGGCTTTTCAAAGACCCACATGTGAAGCCTCACCAAAGTCCAATTGCACATCCATCCTTTTTGAAATAACACTTCCGAAACAGTTCTGTGCCCTATCCAAGTCAAACAGGTCCACAACGATTTGCTTCCCTAAAACCTGAGACAGAGACGTCGTCCAGATACTCTTCAGGTCTGCTGATTTTCACTGCAGAGATGTTCGGTGAAATAACGGAGGGAACAGATACTTTGTGACTTGTATTGTATCAGGTCATTTTACGCAATGGGTCATGTTTGAGTCATTGGGGACTTTTGACAGGTCTTGAAAGTTGCACAAAGGGAATTCCATTGTAAAGTTCAGTTTGAAACTATCCTTGTTTTGCTGTGTATTCCAAGGTTCCATTAGGATCTGTATCCAGCCCCTGTGGTTAAAAAAAGAAAGACATAAACTCAACTCAAACGAAACAGTGACAGGGCATAGATACCGTAGCCAGGCCACATAAGAATAGGTTAGTTTCACATGCTAGGCTGTCATCTTGACGTCTGAATGACATTGGAGCACTGTGCAGACTAACTGTCACACTGAACACGGCAAGTCTGTCATACGTGCTCCAACAGGCCCAAAGTACGACATTGGCGAACAGCAGTAATTACTGAGAGCGTTTGGTTTTGGTTTCTGGTTACATTTTAAAACAAAAGACAATAAACAGCTGTCACAACGAAGGGTTCATTGATTAACATGACAGACTTTAAAGTGAACGCCATAATTATCCAGGATATACTTTTATAGGAGGAGCAAATGGAAAGGGCTCTACCAGCCTGTTAACTATGTTATGAGAGTTAGTTACACAAGCGAGCCTTATACCAGGAAAGCGCCTACAGAATTTAACCTCTGCTAAGAGCTGATTGCACTTCCTGCTTGGAAGTGTAACACATAGGTTGCGCCCTGCTGATCTGGGGTGTCAGCTGATTAATGGGTCAGCTCCGTGGACAGTGACATCATCCATTCAACCATGGTTGTCCATTCCTGCAGTGTGGCCTGATATACTGACCCCCTCCTCTGTGAAGTGATCATAATGTTGTAAAGTACTTAAGTAAAAACACTTTGAAGTACTACTTATTAAGTCATTTTGGGGGTATCTGTACTTTACTATATATATATTGGACAACTTTTACTTTTACTTCATTACATTCCTAAAGAAAATAATGTACTTTTTACTCCAAACATTTTCCCTGACACCCAAAAGTACTCATTATATTTTGAATGCTTGGCAGGACAGGAAAATTACACTTATCAAGAGAACATCCTTGGTCATCCCTGCTGCCACTGATCTGGTGGACTTACCAAACACCAATGCTGAGTTTGTAAATTATGTCTGAGTGTGCCCCTGGCTATCCATAAATTTAAAAAATGATATATAGTTTTACTTTGATACTAAATAAGTATATTTTAGCAATTCCATTTACCTTTGATACTTAAGTATATTTACAACCAAATACTTTAAGACTTTTACTCAAGTAGTATTTTACTGGGTGACTTTCACTTTTATTTAAGTCATTTTCTATTAAGGTATCTTTACTTTAACTTAAGTATGAGAATTGGGTACTTTTTCCACCAGTGCATAATGCAACACAGCTGGGACGGTTGTTTTCAACAGGTGAGCTGCCAACGAACTGAGAATAGTCAATGTCTCTGGAGGATTGGAGAAGAGGAACACAGTAACGAGGACTTTTAAACACAGAGTAGAGGAGAGAGAAGATTCAAAACAGAACCAGGGTTGGTTGTCGCACAGCAACATTTCATTATCTAATACTTTGATCTCCTGAAAGCAACTCTAAGAACTGTTTTGACAAGAATCCCCGTTGCCAATGACAGTTGCTGAGACTGTTTGAGTTCTTTATGATTGAACGTTGTCCTAGTTTCAGGGGAGTCTGATTCTTGGATGACTCACTCTCCATCCCTGGATGGAAAAGTGTGGTGAAAATGCTTGGTTAATCCCAGAAAAGGAAAACACACAGGTATGGGTTATGTCCGCTCTATTGGGCCAAACTCAACAGACAGGTTCCATGGAAGACATTTCCCATTTCCTACATTACTGTCAACACCTTGGATTCATCTATGGCTACTTGCTGTTGTAAATAAGTAAGTAAGCAAGCAGGCAAGTAAATTAAGTAATTAGGTAATTAAGTCATTATGAAGAAATGAAAGTGGACCCGACAGCATTTTAACTACTTAGCAGATATGAAAATCATAATATCAGTCAAAAATATCCCAGGACAGCGAGAAAACAAAACACTAACACCTCTCACAAATACAGAAGAACAAGCCCGCACAAACAGAAGCGGGCTAAACAAACTTAAATAACCCCACCCTAACAACCAACCAATGAACAGGTGAAACCAATTAAACAAAACCAAACGAACACGGAACAAAGGATCGGTGGCAGCTAGTAGACCGGCGACGACAACCGACGAGCGCCACCAGAACAAGAAGGGGAGCCACCTTCGATAATATTCGTGACAGTACCCCCCCCCGCCCCCTGATGCGCAGCTCCCGCAGCGCGCCGACGCCGGCCTCGGGGATGACCCGGGGGCCGAGGCGCAGGGCGATCCGAATGGAGGCGATGGAACTCTCTCAACATAGATGGATCCAGAATATCCCCCACCGGGACCCAGCACCTCTCCTCCGGACCGTACCCCTCCCAGTCAACGAGGTACTGCAGGCCCCTCACCCGGCATCTTGAGTCCAGAATAGCTCGTATCGTGTACGCCGGGGAACCCTCGATGTCCAGAGGGGGCGGAGGGACCTCCGGAACCTCACCTTCCTGCATGGGACCAGCTACCACCGGCCTGAGAGACACATGGAACAAGGGGTTAATGCGATAATACGAAGGAAGTAATAATCGATAACAAACCTTGTTTATTCTCCTCAGGACTTTAAATGGCTGGCTCTGATGCCATGGTGCCAGGACCGGCTGGTACCCCAACACGCACTGAAACGGTGACATGTTGGTAGGAGTGACTTAGTGAATTCTGGGCCATTTTAGCCCAGGGGATGTATCTCGCCCACTCCCCTGGCCGGTCCTGGCAATACGACCGCAGAAACCTACCCACCTCCTGGTTCACTCTCTCCACTTGCCCATTACTCTCCGGGTGATACCCTGAGGTCAGGCTGACCGAGACCCCCAGACGTTCCATAAATGCCCTCCACACTCGGGATGGAAACTGGGGACCCCAATCAGAAACAATATCCTCGGGCACCCCGTAGCGCCAGAAGACATGGGTGAAAAGAGCCTCCGCAGTCTGCAGTGCCGTAGGGAGACCGAGCAACGGGATAAGACGGCAGGACTTAGAGAACCGATCCACAACGACCAGGATCGTCGTGAGGGGGGAAGATCAGTAAGAAAATCCACCGATAGATGGGTCCACGGCCGTTGTGGAACGGGGAAGGATTGTAACTTCCCTCGTGGCAGGTGCCTAGGAGCCTTACTCTGGGCGCACACCGAACAGGAGGAGACATAGAATCGCACATCCCTCACCGAGGTGGGCCACCAGTACTTCCCCCTAAGACCTCGCACTGTGCTTGAAATACCCGGGTGACCCGACGAGGGTAGACTATGAGCCCATCGAATCAATTAATCACGAACAGCAACCTACGACCCTCCGGACACTGTGGAGGCGCAGGTTCTTCCCTTAGCGCCCGCTCGATGTTCACGTCCACCTCCCATACTACTAGTGCCACCAGCTTAGCCGCCGGAATGATGGGAGTAGGATCGATGGACCGGTCCTCAGTGTCATAGAGGCGGGACAGCGCGTCGGCCTTAGTGTTGAGGGAACCTGGTAGATACGAGATAGTAAAACGAAATCTGGTGAAATACATGGCCCACCTTGCCTGACGAGGATTCAGTCTCCTAGCTGATCGGATATACTCCAGGTTACGGTGGTCAGTCCAGATGAGGAAAGGGTGCTTAGCCCCCTCAAGCTAGTGTCTCCACACCTTCAGGGCCTTAACCATAGCCAACAACTCCCTGTCCCCCACATCATAATTCTGCTCCGCTGGCCCGAGCTTCTTCGAAAAAAAAGCACAGGGGCAGAGCTTTGGTGGCGTACCCGAGCGCTGTGAGAGCACCGCTCCAACCCCAGCCTTGGATGCGTCCACCTCTACTATGAACGCCAAAGAAGGGTCCGGATGCGCCAACACCGGCGCCTCAGTGAACAGCGCCTTCATCCTACGGAAAGCTCCGTCCGCCTCTGCTGACCACTGCAAACGCACCGGCCCCCCTTTCAGCAGTGAGGTAATAGGAGCTGCTACCTGACCAAAACACCGGATAAACCTCCGGTAGTAATTGGCAAACCCTAAGAACCGCTGCACCTCCTTTACCGTGGTCGGAGTCGGCCAATTACGCACGGCCTTGACGCGGTCACCCTCCATTTACACCCCCGAGCTGGAAATGCAATAACCCAGGAAGGAAACGGCTCGTTTGGACAACTCACATTTCTCCGCCTTCACAGACAGGTCATACTCCAGCAGTCGCCCAAGAACCTTGCGCACCAGAGACACATGCCCGGTGCGTGTAGCGGAGTAGATCAAAATATCGTCAATATACACCACCACACCCTGTCCGTGCAGGTCTCTGAGAATCTCGTCAACGAAGGATTGAAAGATAGCTGGAGCATTCTTTAACCCGTACGGCATGACGAGGTACTCATAATGGCCAGATGTGGTACTAAACGCGGTTTTCCGCTCGTCTCCCTCCCGAATACGCACCAGATTATACGCGCTCCTGAGATCCAGTTTCGTGAAGAACTGCGCTCCGTGAAATGATTCCACTGCCGTAGCGATGAGAGGTAGTGGGTAACTAAAACCCACCGTGATAGAATTGAGACCTCGATAATCAATACACGGACGCAAACCACCATCCTTTTTCTTCACAAAAAAGAAACTCGAGGAGACGGGTGACATGGAGGGCCGAATGTACCCCTGTCCCAGAGCTTCCGTGACATATGTCTCCATAGCCAACGTCTCCTCCTGGGATAAAGGATACACATGACTCCTGGGGAGTGCAGCGTTTACCTGGAGGTTTATCACGCAATCCCCCTGTCGATGGGGTGGTAATTGGGTCGCTTTCTTTTTACTGAAAGCGATAGCCAAATCGGCATACTCAGCGGGAAATCGCACGGTGGAAACCTGGTCTGGACTCTCCACCGTTGTCGCACTGAAGGAAACTCCTACACACCTGCCTGAACACTCATCAGACCACCCCTGGAGAGTTCCCGGTTTCCACGAAATCGTTGGATTGTGAATAGCCAGCCAGGGAATCCCCAGCACCACCGGAAACGCAGGTGAATCGATAAGGAACAGACTAATCCGTTCCTTATGATTCCCCTGCGTAATCATCTCCAAAGGAATTGTGGCCTCCCTGACCAGCCCTGACCCTAACGGTCGACTATCTAAAGAGTGCACGGGAAAATGGGGTTCTACCTTAACTAACGGAATCCTCAACCTCTGAGCGAGTCCGCGATCTATAAAGTTCCCAGCTGCGCCTGAATCGACTAGCGCCTTATGCTGGAGAGAGGGAACAAATTTAAGGAAACAAATTAATAAAAACATGTGACCAACAGGAAACTCTGGGAGAGTGTGGTGCCGACTCACCTGGGGTAACCGAGGAGTGTTCTGCCTGCCCTCTCGACTCCCAGATGAACTCCTCCAGCACCGACCTGAAGTGTGCCCTCTCCGGCCACAACTGGTACAGGAGGAGTCCTCCTCCGATCTCCCTAGATGCGGCCCCTCCTAGCTCCATCGGGATAGGAGCGGGAGGGTCAGGAGGTGGAACTAACAGGACCCTTTCAGAACGTCCGCGAGCAGCTAGCAGATGGTCTAACCGGATCGACAGGTCTATCAGTTCATCCAGGCTGAGCGTAGTGTCCCGACAAGCCAGCTCCCTGCGGACGTCCTCTCTCAGGCTACACCTGTAATGGTCTATCAGGGCCCTGTCGTTCCACCCTGCTCCAGCGGCCAAGGTCCGGAAATCCAGCGAGAAGTCCTGCGCGCTCCTCGTCCCCTGGCGGAGATGGAACAACCTCTCACCCGGCAGGTGAACTCCGGGTAGTCGCCCCTCGCTGAGTAGGGCCCGTTCCAGTCAACATTGGCCCACTCCAGTGCTCTACCCGTCAGGCAAGAGACGAGGACACTCACGCTCTCCTCGTCCGAGGGAGCCGGCCGAACGGTGGCCAGGTAGAGATCTAGTTGTAGCAGAAATCCCTGGCACCCCGCCGCCGCTCCATCGTACTCCCTCGGAGGCGTAATGCGCAGAGCGCTGGCACCGGATCCCGCTGGAGGAGATGGTAGAGTTGCTGGTGGGAGGGTAGGTGGGGTAGTAGGGAGACCACTCCTCTCCCAACGGTCCATCCTCTCCATCATTTGATCCATCGCTGATCCGATGCGATGGAGGATGGACGTGTGATGAAGGACTCTCTCCTCCATCGTGGGGAGAGGGGTGGTCGCTGCTCCTGCTGACTCCATAAGGTGGGTGCGGGCTTCTGTAACGCTCAATGAGTGAATGGGTGTGGAGTCAGGCGCAGAGAGCAAAGGATGCAGGAAAAACACGCTTTAATGTCCAAAATCAAAGGAACAAAATAGTACCCTTAGGTAAAATACCAGGACAGCGAGAAAACCCAACAAAACACTAACACCTCTCACAAATACAGAAGAACAAGCCCGCACAAACAGAAGCGGGCTAAACGAACTTAAATAATCCCACAAAAACAATTAGACAAAACCAAAAGAACACGGAACAAAGGATCGGTGGCAGCTAGTAGACCGGCGACGATGACCGCCGAGCGCCACCCGAACAAGAAGGGGAGCCACCTTCGGTAATACTATTTATGTAGCAAGCTAAAAACACAGACCCTGACTTTAGCTAGCTTCTAGGAGGACCTCATTGGAGAAGTTGGTGAGTGACTGACTTTTTTCCCCTCACACCGGTGGTGTGAGGCTACACAGCTAGAGAGCCAGGTGGCTACACAGCTAGAGAGCCAGGTGTCAATTGGTTAGCTAGCAAGAAATGTGAATCGCCTTGTATCCAGTTAACTGTATCCAGTTAACATATGTCTTGCGTTCGCAAATTAACTCTGGCTAGCTATCTACTCCAATGTCAGAGCACTCTTGTCTGAGTGTGTACATTTACAAACGTGCAAAACCCGTTGAATATGTCAGTAAATGCAGACCAAAAAAAGTTCGAGTTTGCCGCGAATGCTCTAGATATCATATCAACAGCCTAACCAGCTCTGCTAGGGCGAGTAAAATGCTTAGTGAGGTGTTCTCTCATTTGTGTCTGGAAGTAGCTAGCTAGCAAGCTAGCCAACTTTAGCCAGTTAACTTGGGTGCTTGTTTGGGACAAGCATACATTGGCAGGCAAGCTGCAGAAGGAAGAGCAGGCTATTCCCCATTGTTTTTCAGTGCAATTTTGAAGGTCAACTAGCTGAAAAAGTTTGAGAGGGTTTATCTCATTTTCCTTTGTTAGATTTTAACTCATCTTGCTCTTGCTAGCATTAGTTGTTGATCTTGTTGTTGTTGATGTGCACATAGGGAAAGATAGACTGCCTGTTCATGGTTGTTTGATCAATAGGATTGTAAAGTTCTCAAATATAAGAGGACTCTCTTGGTATTTAGCTACATACTTGCAGAAATCCATTCGACTGTATTTTGTGGCTTTTGTCGAATGCGTTCTAATGATCTAATGTTGAGCTGTTGCAACTGCCTGTAAACACACAGTCCAATTCAAAGTGAATGATGGCAGGCCCTACTGCCTGTAAACACACAGTCCAGTTCAAAGTGAATGATGGCAGGTCCTACTGCCTGTAAACACACAGTCCAGTTCAAAGTGAATGATGGCAGGTCCTACTGCCTGTAAACACACAGTCCAGTTCAAAGTGAATGATGGCAGGTCCTACTGCCTGTAAACACACAGTCCAGTTCAAAGTGAATGATGGCAGGTCCTACTGCCTGTAAACACACAGTCCAGTTCAAAGTGAATGATGGCAGGTCCTACTGCCTGTAAACACACAGTCCAGTTCAAAGTGAATGATGGCAGGTCCTACTGCCTGTAAAACACAGTCCAGTTCAAAGTGAATGATGGCAGGCCCACTGCCTCACACAGTCCAGTTCAAAGTGAATGATGGCAGGTCCTACTGCCTGTAAAAACAGTCCAGTTCAAAGTGAATGATGGCAGGCCCAGCCTGTAAACACACAGTCCAGTTCAAAGTGAATGATGGCAGGCCCTACTGCCTGTAAACACACAGTCCAGTTCAAAGTGAATGATGGCAGGCCCTACTGCCTGTAAACACACAGTCCAGTTCAAAGTGAATGATGGCAGGCCCTACTGCCTGTAAACACACAGTCCAGTTCAAAGTGAATGATGGCAGGTCCTACTGCCTGTAAACACACAGTCCAGTTCAAAGTGAATGATGGCAGGTCCTACTGCCTGTAAACACACAGTCCAGTTCAAAGTGAATGATGGCAGGCCCTACTGCCTGTAAACACACAGTCCAGTTCAAAGTGAATGATGGCAGGTCCTACTGCCTGTAAACACACAGTCCAGTTCAAAGTGAATGATGGCAGGTCCTACTGCCTGTAAACACACAGTCCAGTTCAAAGTGAATGATGGCAGGCCCTACTGCCTGTAAACACACAGTCCAGTTCAAAGTGAATGATGGCAGGCCCTACTGCCTGTAAACACACAGTCCAGTTCAAAGTGAATGATGGCAGGTCCACTGCCTGTAAACACACAGTCCAGTTCAAAGTGAATGATGGCAGGTCCTACTGCCTGTAAACACACAGTCCAGTTCAAAGTGAATGATGGCAGGCCCTACTGCCTGTAAACACACAGTCCAGTTCAAAGTGAATGATGGCAGGCCCTACTGCCTGTAAACACACAGTCCAGTTCAAAGTGAATGATGGCAGGTCCTACTGCCTGTAAACACACAGTCCAGTTCAAAGTGAATGATGGCAGGCCCTACTGCCTGTAAACACACAGTCCAGTTCAAAGTGAATGATGGCAGGCCCTACTGCCTGTAAACACACAGTCCAGTTCAAAGTGAATGATGGCAGGCCGTTGTGGCAAATGGCTTGTTTGCAGAAAGACCTACTGTAGCTCTGATTGGATATGGCGCACTGGTGTGCGTTGATAATTGTTTTTATTCAGTTGTATTTACTGCAGTGTCTACTATTTGTCTAAACTTCACGGCCGCTTTCCCACTCTATAATGCTATAGAATTTTCAGAAATGCCTTAGTATATGTAATTCCCAAACATTCTAAGTGCTCGCTTGTCAGAAAACCCCTCAAAAATTGTCATATTCTTCCTGGGTGTGTATATGAACATATTTAAAAAAAAAAGTAATCTTGCTAAAATGCTGTTAGGTCCACTTTGAGAAAGTAAGTAAGTAGGTATGGAAAAACTCCATCCCATGAACAAAGAACTGTCCTTTTGTCAGAAATAAGCCTACAATTCTACCCACCCGCTAAAGGTCCCATAACAATGTGTGGGAACTTTCTGAATGGCTTAATGACGTTTGTCCTAACAGTTGTGTCTTTCCCGAGGTTGGACCCAGCGAACAGGGGAGCACAATGGGACAGAACTCACAGCAGGCCATCCTGGCCAAACAATAGAATTCACTGGGTTTATCAGGTCCACTGGCCGGGCCAAACGATAGACAACACAGAGTTTCTAAGCTCCTGTGGTTACTTGTTGAACATGTGATGTTGTTGCAGTCTGGATATATTCTGTCCCTTGTCACTTATTGTCTTTTCCAAGCAGACCATAACTGGGGAAAAACTCACGCTTTGTCCCAACATCACCTAGTTAGAGGGCATGCTGTCCGGTCCTCTGGCAGTCTCTATGGGGGTGCCACAGGGTTCAATTCTCGGGCCGACTCTTTTCTCTGTATATATCAATGATGTTGCTCTTGCTGCGGGCGATTCCCTGATCCACCTCTACGCAGACGACACCATTCTATATACTTCCGGCCCGTCCTTGGACACTGTGCTATCTAACCTCCAAACGAGCTTCAATGCCATACAACACTCCTTCCGTGGCCTCCAACTGCTCTTAAAAGCTAGTAAAACCAAATGCATGCTTTTCAACCGTTCGCTGCCTGCACCCGCACACCTGACCAGCATCACCACCCTGGATGGTTCCGACCTTGAATATGTGGACATCTATAAGTACCTAGGTGTCTGGCTAGACTGTAAACTCTCCTTCCAGACTCATATCAAACATCTCCAATCGAAAATCAAATCAAGAGTCGGCTTTCTATTCCGCAACAAAGCCTCCTTCACTCACGCCGCCAAACTTACCCTAGTAAAACTGACTATCCTACTGATCCTCGACTTTGGCGATGTCATCTACAAAATAGCTTCCAACACTCTACTCAGCAAACTGGATGCAGTTTATCACAGTGCCATCCGTTTTGTCACTAAAGCACCTTATACCACCCACCACTGCGACTTGCATGCTCTAGTCGGCTGGCCCTCGCTACATATTCGTCGCCAGACCCACTGGCTCCAGGTCATCTACAAGTCCATGCTAGGTAAAGCTCCGCCTTATCTCAGTTCACTGGTCACGATGGCAACACCCATCCGTAGCACGCGCTCCAGCAGGTGTATCTCACTGATCATCCCTAAAGCCAACACCTCATTTGGCCGCCTTTCGTTCCAGTACTCTGCTGCCTGTGACTGGAACGAATTGCAAAAATCGCTGAAGTTGGAGACTTTTATCTCCCTCACCAACTTCAAACATCTGCTATCTGAGCAGCTAACCGATCGCTGCAGCTGTACATAGTCTATTGGTAAACAGCCCACCCATTTTCACCTACCTCATCCCCATACTGTTTTTATTTATTTACTTTTCTGCTCTTTTGCACACCAATATCTCTACCTGTACATGTCCATCTGATCATTTATCACTCCAGTGTTAATCTGCAAAATTGTAATTATTCGCCTACCTCCTCATGCCTTTTGCACACAATGTATATAGACTCCCCTTTTTTTCTACTGTGTTATTGACTTGTTAATTGTTTACTCCATGTGTAACTCTGTGTTGTCTGTTCACACTGCTATGCTTTATCTTGGCCAGGTCGCAGTTGCAAATGAGAACTTGTTCTCAACTAGCCTACCTGGTTAAATAAAGGTGAAATAAAATAAAAAAATAAAGAGATCTGGAAGGTTTTGCGTGGCGCATTCATCAGATTCCTTCAGTTCAGTGTTCCTCGGTGACAAAGCTCTTATGACAGCTCCCATCATTGAATCCCAACAGAGCTCGGCTCTGATGGCCAAAAACACAGTGCTGCTGCTGAGAAATAACACAAGTAGCTCTCCCATTTTCTACAAATATCTGGGAATTCGTTGCTAGAGTTTATTTTGTGATTGCTTGTTTTTAAACACTTATGGGGGGGGTAAGAGGAAAAGAGGAGTGAAGAGGATGAGAGAAGAAGAGAGAAGTTGGGGAGAGGTTTCATCTGTGCCACCAGAGAGCAAGACTCATCCACAGATCAGGAGTACAGTGCTTCAGCAGAGTGACAGTTTGATAGCCCTGGCGGAGGACTGTGGTGGAGGGACTAACTGGAGAGGATTAAACAACAGAACGGTTCAAAGCACAATAAATAAATATGTGTTATATGAGTCATATGAGGGCGGAAAAGAGAGAATTACAGTGAATGTCGGTGTGTGTGTGTGTGTGTTTCAGAGCATGTGTGTGTGTCCACTTGGCCGTTCATGCATGTGTGTGTGTGTCAATAGAAGTGCTAGGTTATGGTCTCTCTCCTCAGCATTGCTGTATTGTTGCCTAATATTGGCATTGGAGTGATATGCCTGAAACATGTGTGTGTGTGCACTTGGCCGTTCATGCATGTGTGTGTGTGTCAATAGAAGTGCTAGGTTATGGTCTCTCTCCTCAGCATTGCTGTATTGTTGCCTAGTATTGGCATTGTAGTGATATGCCTGTGGGTTGAGTAGAGGGTGGAGTGAATTAGCTTGATGTTGTGTTTGGCCCAAAACAGACACTCAACTACAGTTGTTTCATGGAGACGTGGTACTGTATTAAATTATGTCTGTAAAACAAAGGTAAACGGTCTGAGGTGAACATTCATACCACTGCTATTCAAATTAATATTTTTTACAGAAATCCTTACACACCATGGAGGATAATTATTAGCTTCGGGGGAAACACGAACCGTGTTCAAATGATTCCGCTAAATCACAACTGGTTTTCAGCTACATTCATGGGCTTGACATTACTGTGAATGGCCAAACACAGAGAAGGGATCAATGACATTCCAATTGTGTCTGGGGTAAGATGAGAACGAAAATCCTAATCGTTAGCAACGTTTTCCATTGGGTTGTCAAAATAACCCCTTCTCAGAGCTTGTTCTGTGTATCTTATGAGCAGTGCAGAACCCTCCAGACTCCTTTTCATCTGTTGATTGGTTGGAATAAACAAAGAGTACAGCCTCTCCTAAATATGTCAGGTTACACAAGAGGAAGAGGATGGAAGGTGGAAGGACATTGAATGTATAGGCTAAAGTCAAGATGTACACTGAATGTACAAAACATTATGAACACACACTCTTTCCATGACAGGTGACCAGGGGAATCCAGGTGAAAACTATGATGTCACCAGTTAAATACACTTCAATCAGTGTAGATGAAGGGGAGGACACAGGTCAAGGAAGTATTTCTAAGCCTTGAGACAATTGAGGCATGGATTGTGTATGTGTGCCATACTTAATATTCTGTATACTCAGTGTATACTTTCTTTTATAATGGTGTAGAACCCAGTGTGTGCCTGGTGAGAGGTCCCTGTAGCAGTAGTTCCATACATTGGAAACAGAAGGAAATGACTGCCCCGCTAAACTATGGTCTTGGGGTCAGAGGGACCCTTTGAAATGATACCCAGGGAGAACCGGGCCCAAAGCCAAAGGCTCCGAAGGCTCCGAAGGGACTAGGTAGTAAATAAAACACTAACGCCCAACATGAGTCAGTCAGAGAATATTTGTTTTTAGGAAAAGTGCACTTTTTCTATTTATCTCCCGCTATGCACATATATCCTGCGAGGCATTTGGATTTGAAAACCCCCACCCACCACTTTTTCTCCCACTGTAGCTAAGTTGCTTGACTGTCAAGTGCCATTCCTCCAATGATTTAAATGATTCCATGTCTAGCTACGTGCTGTTTGGTTTCCCATGAATACACTGTTTTGTTTTGAAATATCGCTGCGGGGGCCATAATACGGCTCATCCCTCACTGCTTTTGAATTGTAATCTTGAACTTCTTGAAGTTTATCTTCTTGAGATTTCAGTCTCAACTTTCCACAACAATTCCATCTGTCTTGCAGGTATGATACCTGATAGAGGTATGATACCTGCAAGACGTCCCTACAACACGATTGAAAGGCTGAATTGAGATGAGAATAGATTAAATGGAAAATAAACCATTATCCATCATCATCATCATAATTTGTCCTATATCTGTATGCTGTAAGTTCAAGAACAAACAGGACCTTGCTAGCACATTTGATTCCTTGGAAGTTCTGGGAACGTACATTTTTGGTTTCCACTGGTTCTGGGAACAAAGTTTCCTGAACGGCAAAACTGAACGGAAGTGAACATTTTGCCTGTTCTGGGAACATATATTTTTAGGTTGCAAGGACGTTCTGAGAACGTTTGACTATTTGTTCCCTGAAAGTTTTCTTGGGAGGTTTTATTAATGTTCTGAGACTGGAAATGATAGGCTATTTGAAGGCAATTAAGGGCTCTATTCAATCCACATTGTGGAAGTTCAGTTTAACAGTTTGATTGCAATTTAAAGGCAATGTTCTCGCTTTAGCGGAGACTGTATTCACGGTAAACGCTGCATATGTCGTCTCAATCAGAAATTACCTTCACATTTCTATTGCGGAATCTATAATGCTTCAGCTTTACAGATTTAATGGCTCTACGTTTTGAATGGCTCTATTCAATCTGTAAAGCTGAAGCGTTACAGATTCCGCAATAGGAATGTAAATAATGTTTTGAGAACATGTTTCAATAAGACTGCTGCCTTAGGTTAACTGTTTTAAACTCCAAGCACAGAAAATTCATTTTGTGTCCGTGAGTTTGAAACCTATGATCTTCTGTTCTCTATCCATGGAATTAGTCCACTGCGCCACCAGGATGCAGCTAGCATGACATGTTTTTAAACTCATAAAAAGATTTGAGTCTATTCAAACGATAGAGATAGATAGAGGACCCTGTGCTATTATAACATATGTGACAGGATGGGCAGCACCCTTGAAGGTACAACCCATAGGAATCCCCATCCAGGCCTCCCGAGTGACGCAGTGGCCTAAGGCTGTGTCACTAGAGATCCTGGTTTGAGTCTGTTGCAGCAGACCGTGACCGGGAGACCCATGTGGCGGCGCACAATTGGCCCAGCGTTGTCCGGGTTAGCGGAGGGTTTGGGATCTTCTTGTGCCATTGCACACTAGTGACTCCTGTGGCGGGCCGGGAGCAATGCACGCTGACACAGTCACCGGGTGTACTGTTGTTTCCTCCGACACATTGGTGCGGCTGGCTAAGCGAGCAGTTTGTCAAGAAGCAGCTTGGCTGGGATGTGTTTCGGGGGACGCATGGCTCTCGACCTTCAACTCTCCCCAGTCCATACTGGAGTTGCAGCGACGAGACAGATTGTAACTACCAATTGGATACCACGAAATTGGAGAGAGAAAGGGGTAAAAAAAAAAATATATATATATATATAGGAATCCCCACCCAGTTGTCTACAGTACTTGTCCAATAGCAATGGAAATGTCCATGCTAAAACGGGTTATATCCATAATGAGTGGTCTATTTATCTCTGTGATTCAAACAGAGCCCATTTGAAAGGCAACAAGCACTCATTAATGCAGGTTATTGGTCAGTGACTACGTCTCTATGCAATACAAAGAAAACACCTATATAGTCTTGGCCAGACTTAAACGTGTTCTAGTCAACCACAATTGTCCTATTTTAAGTAAGGTTCATTATGAAGAAAACACCTATATAGTCTTGGCCAGACTTAAACGTGTTCTAGTCAACCACAATTGTCCTATTTTAAGTAAGGTTCATTATGAAGAAAAATATATATATAATTGTTTTCATAATATATATTAACAGTTGAAGATGGAAGTTTGCATACACTTAGGTTTGGAGTCATTAAAACTCATTTTTCAACCACTCCACAAATGTCTTGTTAACAAACTATAGTTTTGGCAAGTCGGTTAGGACATCTACTCTGTACATGACACAAATAATTTTTCCAACAATTGTTTACAGACAGATTATTTAACTTACAATTGACTGTATCACAATTCCAGTGGGTCAGACGTTTACATACACTAAGTTGACTGTGTCTTTAAACAGCTTGGAAAATTCCAGAAAATGAAGTCATGGCTTTAGAAGCTTCTGATAGGCTAATTGACATCATCTAAGTCAATTGGAGGTGTACCTGTGAATGTATTTCAAGGCCTACATTCAAACTCAGTGCCTCTTTGCTTGACATCATGGGAAAATCAAAAGAAATCAGCCAAGACCTCAGAATAAAATTGTAGACATCCACAAGTCTGGTTCATCCTTGGGAGCAATTTCCAAACGCCTGAAGGTACCACGTTCATCTGTACAAACAATAGTTCTCCTGGCCCAGTAGTTGTGGTATTACCTTTTCCAGTAAATTCCTCCGTTCCGGTTGTTTCACAGCTTTCAAGGAAATGTACGAAAACAAATATTTGAACGGTGACTGAAGTCCTCCATCCCATTTAATATTTCATTAAGCCCATAATGATGTTTTTGTTCATCCACGGTTTTCTGGAATTTTCTCCTCGTGCGATGTTCTCCAGGGTTAAGCTGCTTTTGGCCTCCTTCACGGGTTTTCCCAGTTCAGTCATATCAGTTTAGCTTTTTTTTAACATCATCAGATATTTTCTTCTTCTGCTTGGCCAATTTCTCATTGCTAGTGCAAATTTCTGTTAGTAGTGTCTCTAAACTCACCGTAGTCGAATCATCAGCTACTTGGTCCATGGTGCTTTGTTTTGCTGTGTGTTTGACAAATAGAGACAGTCTAGTATTTGCCAAATACATGCAGTTTGCAAAATAACGTTACAGTTATTTATTGACTTCAGAGTCGAGTTCTATCCTATTTAAGAGGCATATTTTTAGTAAAGAAAGGAAATGCCAAACAGATCTACCTCACGGACACCATACCGGAAATCTCAGAGTTTTCTTGATCTAGACGGTCGTTATTTCTTAACATTCTGAGAACATGACTTTAAAGAAAACTATGAGAAAATGTAATGTTGAAGTACTGAAATTCCCACCAAAGAAACAAATGGTTCTCAGAACGTTATGCGCTAGCTGGGGAGTTCCCACACAACTCCTTCTGAGGCTGCACTTCAAACCAGGGAGCTGGAAGTAAGTAGACCTACAGCTCAGTCAATGTTCTGGAAAACCCTTCCAGCAGCAGATCAGTGTGCAGTGGGTCAGGAGGCAGTGGACAAGGTGTTAGGAGGGCTGGGGCCAGGGGCTGAGGGCCGGTCTGGGAAAGGATGTGAGGGGCCAGTGGATCAACTCAATGGAGAGACAAACAGACATAGCACCATGCAGAGAAACATCTGGCCTAACGTTGAGTTGAACAAGACTCAATCAGCATGTGTTTGTAGAGACTGGACAGAGGCCCAGCACACTGTATAGAGAGACTGTTTCCATGTCTAATTGGGCTGAACTAATGGTTGTTATCTTAACCAAGCCCCCAGGAACTGTGAACTGGTGAAATAGAGGATTGGCTTATGACCAGGGGTTGGGTAGTTAGAGTGGTCTGTCTGTCTCTAGTGGTCTCAATCAGGCACTAGGCCTTAGGCTATTCCTGAAGGAGGGGGTTGGACAGATGTCAATGTCACTCCAACTGGGTAACGATGTGAAGTCCCAAAGGGCAAGCCCACATCATCGATCGTCCATTAACTCGGACAAAGCAATTATTTATGTGCAGTTTTCCCTGTGGATTGATATAGCTGGAAATCACAAAGTGCTCAAAAAATCATTAGATTTATTTTCACCCACTAGTTGTTCAAGCACGCATGTAGAATTCCATTTGATCAACCATTCAGCTTTCAGTCTGTATCTGATATAGTGGAACTGTGTGAAAGATGCATATGTCAACACTCCAATCTGGATGACTCTACTGTAGTTAGCACCTGTTTGTACTCTGTTTGTACACCCTAATAAATCAAGATAAAGACTATCGTCCTAAAGCTCTGCAAACGCTTTGGCTTTTTCAGAGAGAGAGAGAGAGAGAGGCCATAAACAGAGAGTACACAGTGGCAGAATACCTGACCCCTGTGACTGACCCAAAATTAAGGAAAGCTTTGACTATGTACAGAGTCACTGACCTGGCTCTCGAGAAGACAGGCTATGTGCACATTGCCCACAAAATGATCCACAAATAATTTGAAAACAAACCCAATTTTGATAAACTCCTATATTCATTGGGTGAAATACCACAGCAGCAAGTGTGCCATCACAGCAGCAATATGTGTGACCTGTTGCCACAAGAAAAGGGCAACCAGTGAATACCATTGTAAATACAACCCATATTTATTTATTTATTTATTTATTTCCCCTTTTGTACTTGAACTATTTGCACATAATATGACATTTGAAATGTCTTCATTCTTTTGGAACTTTTGTGAGTAATGTTTACTGTTCATTTTTGTTTATTTCACTTTTGTTTATTATCTACTTCACTTGCTTTGGCAAAGTTAACATATGTTTCCCATGCCAATAAAGCCCCTTGAATTGAATTGAAATTGAACTGAGGGAGCTGGGGAGGGAGGGAGAGGAAACCTTAGGAATGGGTACAGGACAAGCAGAACCAAAACAAACAGGCTGATGTTTCCATTTGATAAGTGTGTGTGTTTCGCTTGTTAAGGTATTTACACTCCAATAGCATCCATGCACCCAGGGTCACATCTTTCCAAAACCTGACTATGTGACTGAGAAGGTTACTCTTGGGTCAGATCCCTCACAGAATACAGACATTGTTTCTGCGGAATTTGGGAATTTGTGTTTCCCACTTGCAAATGTCTATCACCCTTGCTGGTTTAAGGAGTTTAAAAGGAGAGACATTGGTATTGTATGACTTGAATAGCATACCAGTCGATAGGCTCAGATTGACTAGTGCATTAGTGTTTCTATTCTTTTTGTAGAAATTAAATGCATAGTGCATGATGTGTGTTGAATGTTGTAACAACACAGAATAAAACAAAAGTCCAACGATGGTATTACTGCCCAGTACTGCTCATCACTTAACCATGCATCCACATTACTTTACTTTTTATCAAATATCTCACTTGTTGTGTATTACATTTGTTTTATTATTTCATTTCAAGTCATCTCATCTCTGTAGAGCTGCTGCCTATGCTGTCTGACCAAATCACAATTTTAGCTTCTTCAAAGTAAATAAGGCATACTTTTATGACTGCTGAATACCAATCAAGTAGATCATGTATTTTCAAGTAATAATACTTTCTATCCCTCTTAATCACCTGTTCTCTCTTCTCTCCTTCTCCATGTCTGCTCCACACAGACTGGACAAGTAGAATTCAAGGCAGTACTGTGTACAATTGTTAGGTTTATGGGAGGGTTTGGCCAGCTGGGATGTCCTTGTCCCATCAAGCTCTAGGGACTCCTTGTGGCGGGCCAGGCGCCTGCACGCGGACTATGGTCGCCAGGGGTAAGGTGTTTCCTCTAACGCAGGGTTGTTTCGGAGGACGCATTGCTCTTGACCTTCTTCTCTCCTGAGTCCGTACGGGAGTTGCAGCGATGGGACAGGACTGTAACTACCATTTGGGGAGAAAAGGGCTAAAAATACAAAACAAATTTTAAAAATACCCGAAAATAACCTACATTTCTGTTAATCACTGAGCACTAAGATTTAATTTATTGTTGAGTGGGGAGAGTTAAAAATGTTACATATTCTTAGTGGTTGAAATGGGACTATGAAACTCACATTATTGTTGTAAGAGAGGGAATCGTCTGTGGTGAATTATAACTGAATTTAGAGTGATTTATAAGAGAGAGAGACTTACGGGGTATACAGTAGCCTACACACCGTGTGTTTATTTGGACATGAGGCACCTGGAACCAGGGTTGAGGACCAACCCTTCAACATGTGCTAAACATCAGGCTTCTTCAGCTGACGCAGGTCAAAGGTTGGCATCTCCTCCATGGCCCAGATCCATAAACCACGTCCAGCAGACAGAGAGATCCTCAGGATGTGTAAAGGTCTGGAGATAACGTTGGGTTAAAGTTCAGGAGGTGTGTTAGCGTCACACCTTTGTACGCTGTGTGGAATCCTAGAACCCCACGACAAAACAGTTGAAGAAAAATGGCGTCTTGACATTCTCCAGCATTGTATGGGTGGCTGAGCGTTAATCAAATCCTTAATCATCATTACCTGGACCTGTCCTGAAGAGAAGGTATAAAAACCTGCAATTGTCACCCCTGTGACGTTTTAATAGGGACATGTTTCATCGTAACAGCCTTTGAAAACATGTTGATGTGACAGGTGTCTCTCCACTCACCTACATGAGTCCAGAGTATGGCTGGTTGTACTCTCTCAAGCCCTGACACACATACTGGGAGTGCTAGCCTCTTTAAACCTGTCCCCATGCACGTCCATCACATTCTTCAGTTTACCACCCTCAGGAGTATTCTGTCAAACTTTGTTTCAGGCACATGGAGCTGACTGTGTTTAAATTCACCATGACTGTCCACAGCTGCTAGGTCATACATATAAAACTGATGCACTTCAATGGAATACACACACACACACGCACACACACACGATACTCATATAAAATATATCTGTTTGACAACTTAAGCCACATGGAATGTCGAAGGCATCCCTCAATTATTTTCTTAAGTAAAGGTCTAAGCTTATGGTAACTGCAGCTTCGCCCTCAGCGGGGGTTAGGCAGCAGTCTACTGTGCTCTGCTCTGGCAGGATATGCATGTCTGTGCACACGTTAACTACTGGGAGAGAGAGTCCTGTCTGTCCATACGTCCATGTCATGGTACCACGTTCCACACAGCCAGACTCTAGAGGTGTCTGTTTTTTACCACTAACTGGTATTTATACTGAACACATATAAACCTAACATGCAACAATTTCAATACTTTTACTGAGTTACAGTTCATATAAGAAATCAGTAAATTTAAATAAATTCATTAGGTCCTAATCTATGGATTTCACATGACTGGGCAGGGGCGCAGCCAATCAGAACGAGTTTTCCCCCACTAAATGGCTTTATTACAGACAGAAATACTCCTCAGTTTCATCAGCTGTCCGGGTGTCTGGTCTCAGACAATCCCCAGGTGAAGAAGCCAGATGAGGAGGTCCTGGGCTGGCGTGGTTACACGTGGTCTGCAGTTGTGAGGCTGGTTGGACATACTGCCAAATTCTCTAAAACTACATTGGAGATAATTTCTCTACCATAAGCCAACGTTCAATTCTCTGGCAGAAGCTCTGGTGGACATTCCGACAGTTAGCATGCCAATTGCCCGCTCCCTCAAAACTTGATACATCTGTGGCATTGTGTTGTGTGCAAATTTTTGAGTGGCCTTTCATTATCCCCAGCACAAGGTACACCTGTGTAATGATCATGCTGTTTAATCAGATTCTCGATATGCCACACCTGTCAGGTGGATGGATTATCTTGGCAAAGAAGAAATGCTCACTAACAGAGATGCAAACAAACTTGTGCCCAACATTTTTGAGAAATAGGCTTTTTGTGCATATGGACAATTTTACATACACTTTACATGTTGCGTTTATATTTTTGTTTAGTACATAATACACACTTGTATGCAGACCAGTGGCTATCTGTGCCGTTTAAGATGAGGGAAGACGCACATTTTTTTTATGAGCACGGCCTTATTTCTATTACAGCATATTGGATGACTGTCATTCATATTCCATTCACCCAGTTCAATGTAACAGTGATCGGTTTAGGCTACTACATAATACTACAATTTTCCCTATACCCATCATGAGGTTGCCACAACCTGGCCTATGAATAAAAGTTTACAACGTAGGTGCACACAGGTCGAGAGAAGAATTTGAGGTGACAGACGGTGACACATTCAATACCGCTTTGCACACACAATACCGCTTGTCTGCATCTAGCTGATATAGGGTGTAATCATTAGTCTGACAGTTGCAAACAAGACTTTATATTGAACAAATTCAGGTGTGTTTATCCCCATTTTGTTCCGTTTGCTTCTGTTTTAAGAAATGTTTTTCAACAGAATTGGTGGAATGAATACACCCCTGATCCAGGTGCACAGCTTTGGTTTTAGAAGTGTGGGGGACATAACCTGACGCGGGGTCTGGAGGGTTCTCCCCAAGATTCTTTGGGGGCATCTAAAGCTAATTTCCTGCATTTCTACACAATCCAATATGACTCATGGCCATTCTAACTGTCTCTATTTAGAACAACAAATAGTAAGCAAAAATGTCCCCAGTCATCAAGCTAAGTAAGGGATCATTGTCAAATATGTTTAGTGATTGATAAGACTGAACAAGATCAGTCCAATATTGTGTTGCACCTTTAATAACCAATAGCCTAACAAGTCTCCCAGTCCCTGCCTCTGTAAAACATCCCCACAGCATAATGCTGCCACCACCACGCTTCACCGTAGGGCATTCAGGCCAAAGAGTTCAATTCTGGTTTCATCAGACCAGATAATCTTGTTTCTAATGGCCTGAGAGTCCTTGGCAAACTCCAAGCAGGCTGTCATGTGCCTTTTACTGAGGAGTGGCTTCCGTCTGGCCACTCTACCATAAAGGCCTGATTGGTGGAGTGCTGCAGAGATGGTTGTCCTTCTGGAAGTTTCTCCCATCTCCACAGAAGAACTAAGGATCTCTATCAGAGTAACCATCGGCTTCTTGGTCTCCTTCCTGACCAAACTTCTTCAATTTAAGAATGATGGAAGCCACTGTGTTCTTGGGGACCTTCAATGCTGCAGAAATATTTTGGTACCCTTCCCCAGATCTGTGCTTCAACACAATCTTGTGTCGGACATCATGGCTTGGTTTTTGCTCTGATATGCACTGTCAACTGTGGGACCTTATATAGACAGGTATGTGCGTTTCCAAATCATGTCCAATCAATTGAATTTACCACAGGTGGACTCCAACCAAGTAGTAGAAACATCTCAAGGATGATCCATGGGAATAAGATGCACCTGAGCTCAATTTCGAGTCTCATAGGAAAGGGTCTGAATACTTATGTAAATATGTTTTTTCTGTTTTTTTATTTTGAATGCATTTGCAAAATGTCTAAAAACCTGTTTTCACTTCGTCATTATGGGTTATTGTGTGTGTATAGATGAGGGACATGTTTTATTTAATCATTTTCAGAATAAGGCTGCAACGTAACAAAATGTGGAAAAGTCAAGGGATCTGAATATTTACTGAATGCACTGTACTTCTGTTTAAATGGGACAAAAAAGCTAGAAAACATTTACATACTGTCACTTATGCAGGATGGACAGGTTCCCGCGCCTTAGCAGAGGTGCTCTGCTCCTGATCCCTGGGATCGTCATCTTGGTCAGAGTCCTGCAGCCAGAGCCGTGTCTTGGGGAGGGGGTACTGTCACATGTTCTCTCTCTCCGGCCTCTAGGTCACCAAGCTGCTCGTTAGGGCGCAGACCTGTCACCAGTGTTACACGCATAATGACACTCACCTGGACTCCATCACCTCCTTGATTACCTGCCCTTTATATGTCCCTCCCTTTGGTTTCTTCCCCAGTCGTCATTGTTTCTGTTTCTGTTTCTTGTTTGTGCGTTGTTAATGTTTCTTGTTTTGTATTATGTTGCGTTTACTTATTAAAACACTCACTCCCTGAACTTGCTTCCCGACTCTCAGCGCATATTATTACATTACACATACAAACAACAGCTGTTAGATAGTTATATGAGGTGGCTATTATTACTATCTAACAGATAGCTACAGGCTTAAGCTGAACGGGCTGTGGTAGCTACAAGCTGGCTAATTCATTCACCTCAGTCAAGAGGGGATGAAACGTTAGCTAATGTATCATGTCAGTTACACTACTAGCTCAGCATTGGGAATAAACAGTAGTTTAGTTTATTTGAAGTTAAACAGCAGTTACCTTGCCAGCTACATCAGTCAACTAAAGAGTAGCCAGTTTCTGCTCTGCTTGCTTTTACAACTCGGAGAAAGAGGGAAACACGTACAGACTGACAGCAGCTGCCTCTGTTCAACTCTCCCGTTCTGGTCCAGCCAGCCTTTCAGAAGCTCCACAAAAACCTGTCTGTCCAAATGAAGAGTCTGCCATATTGCTTTGCACCTATCCAGTCCAGGTCAGATCAGTAAACACCAAAGCGGCCCGAAATGGAGCCAGGTCTTACTCTCCTTGTGCAACTCCTCTAGATGGAATGCATAGGCCTGCATGGTATGAATCTGTCAGTGCATATTTACCACATGAGGACAAGCTCTCGCTGCTGTAGCTAGTGGATTCATGACGCACGCAGCCAAATGTATTGGCGTACGCAGCCCAGTCTCTCCCCAACAGCCAATAAATGCATCAGCCTGAGGCCCTGAGCAATGCTAAATACACAGCTAGTTAAAGGGGATAGGGCCCTACGTCATCCATGGCTTTAGTGTACATATTTCTGTATTGAGCACTGTCTGCTATGGTGTAAAAGTGATGGCCCAGTCAATGATATCGCTTTTATTGGTTGTTAGGATGTCTACTGTGATACACACGTATGTGAAGGCCAAGGGCAGGGAAAGAGTTGTGGTCCATGCGTTAAAGTCTATGGACCGTTTTACTGTATCAAATGTCAGCTGTAAAATTGAGTGACATCAAATTGAATTGCCTTTGTACAATTGTGTGCACAGACACACATGGTCAAACACATTTCCAATGAGATTAAACTTTTTTTCATGATTTTAGACATTCACAGAACATAAAATAGATGTTTTCACTCATTGTCATCTGCTACCAAAAAGTAGCAGGCATTTGGGAGAAACATGGTGGCCGTTTTGTGCCAAAGGAATTCTCACCACACATCAGGGTGCAATATAACCAAATGTTTAGATAGAAATGTATTGGGTAGAACAGCTATGATTGTCAGTCAGGTAGATTAGGGTATTGTGTTATCTCTATTCACTACATTTCTATCTGTTTGACCTTACAGAATACATGGGTGAGGGGTAGGCCAGTATACTTGTGCCAGTTTCCAGCTGGGGATGCTTAACGTTCCATAGCAGTGTTTTCATGTGCAGTACTCTCCACTCCATCACATAATGTAAATACTATAGCCCCACATGGTGCCACTGGTGTGTGGACGTTGACGTGGGTAGAAGGCTATTTACACACTCACTGTAGGAAAAAGGCCAATGATGCTAGCTGGGCTTAGTGCTCTGCATGCACAGTTTAACCTAACCTGGATACAGCTGGCCTGGCCTGAGAAAATACATGCACTCATGTACACGTACACAGAAGCACGCACGCACGCATGCACACACAAGCTCGCATGTGTGAGAGAGATCAATAGCGAACCGAGAAAGAGAGAGTGGGTCTGTGAGAAAGGAAAAGAGGGAGTTTTAAGCCAAATTCAGATCGGCACATGACGTGTCTGTCGAAATCTCTCTTGTGCCATGTTGACGTTTGGAAACATTGCCTGCAGCTCCTAGCTGATGCTCTCTGACTGCTGTAACATGTTAGTTCAGAGCCAGGCAGCACAATGTTTTCATTAAACCCACAACTGACGTCCGTGATGTCACCTCAGCTTTTACAGCGTCAGATTAACAAAGGGATTTTTAATGAACACAGAATGAGGGCTATCGCCAACAGAGGGTTGCTATAGGGATGACAATAAAGTAGACAAACATGGTTTGTGAGGAATATGAACCCAATGTTTTGGAATTGGTAGGCCTATAACGCGTGTTGGGTATAGCAATGCCCATATTTGGAGCACCATTTTGGAAAATGAGTTCTCCACTCCTAAGGTCAACAGCTACAGAAATTATGTCTTTTTGTGTCTAAATGTTTGCCCCAACTACCATATAGCAGCCATTGCATCACTTCCTGGAGATTACACATGACCCAAGATTGTGAAATGTTTACTATCGCCATGGTCGCCACCTGGCCCAGAAGCCCCTGTAAGATCCCATGACCCTCAGTGTGTGTGCATACCGGGTATACTCAGAAGGACATTCTGCCCACAACTTCCTATTCCCACTACCAAACATCCCTTTCCTGTTTTAAAGGTCATGCCAGATTCCCAAACGCTGACCTCCCAAGTCCCTACATTCCGCTTTAAAAGCTTGGTTTGACCCCCACGTTGAATAATGGGATGGCTTCAAGGGCTGAATTCAAGCTGCTCTTAAATCAGAGGTGCCTGAGGATTGTTGTGCTGTGGTCCATCTAAAGCGATCCTTTGACCTCCCAAATAATCAAAACCAGAGTTAGTCATCAGTAGTACAGTCCCTAGTGAAGACCCCAGTGTGTTCTGCTGAACACTATGAGGGAAACGTGGCGATTCTTGGGGAAACGCTGCTTTAACGTGTCTCATACACACCCATAATCTCTCTAACACCTATTGAGCAGCCACAACATGTTCTGATGGTGTTTGAGTTTGTCAGTTGAACGCAGTTGTTTAACCTCAACATAGCATGTAGTGAAGAACATGCTTAAAGCTGGCAAGAGTGTTGATGATTGACAGCGAGGAAAAACATATTTTCTAGGAAAAAGACTCAGTGGTTTGCCATCGCAATGGTCTTCATTTATAACAGAAATTGTTAGATTACAGAGCTCACATTGTAAAACACTAAATCAATATAGGCCAAAATACTTAGGGGATACCTCCTAAAATATTTGATTTGCATAGGCTGTACTAGCTATTTGAACTATATACACAATCAGAAACTGTTAATAACATGTTCGATAAATGCATGCAGGAAAGTAGCCTTGTGAAGGACAGATACTGCCACTGAGTGGCTATAATATGTAACCACAGGCAAACTTTTCACACAGTAAGCCTGGCTCTGACCAATCAGTTCTTTAGACCGAATTCTAACCTGGAACTGAAATGTGTAAGTAAAATGTATGGATAAATCTCCCACTGACACCAAGACATGATTAATGCAAGTCAGAATAGTGTGGTGGACAGATCTGAGGATTGGTCTCTGTGTTTATAAGAATGCCTAGATCAGTGTTTCCCAACTCCGGTCCTCCAGTTCCCCCAACAGCACAACTTGTTGTTGTAGACCAGGACAAAAACACCTGGTTCAACTTGTCAAGGGCTTGATGATTAGTTGACAAGTAGAATCAGGTGTGCTTGTTCAGGGCCTCAACAACAATCTGTACTGTTGGGAGTACTGGAGTTGGCAAACTACTTCCATGCTACTTCCAGTGAGCGCTTGACTGCCGTTGTGTGGTCAGAGCGATCTCTGATCAACGCTACTCCTCGGCCAGAGCGTCCAGTGTGCGCTCTAAACACTCTGAGAGTGAAACACTCCGAATTATGAATGGACAATCTGACAACGCTCTGTATTTACGAACGCTCAGAGCGTCTCTGGCACTCCAGAGTGAATTTATGAACGCACACGTAGAGAGTCATAGCCATAAAGATCATATAATTCAAAACATAACGCTATGGTCATAAGCGATGTGTTACCATAGAGACACAGTTAAGATGACTACACACAATGAGTGAGAAAATGAACGCTCAAACCACGTTATGTTTTACTGTAACAGATTTGTATTGCTTTAATGTTTTTTTCCACCTCAGGAACAGGTAAGCCATGACAGTATAATGCAAATAAAGAAAACACACAAGACCCCTCTGTACATCCTTAGTAGTACATTCACACACTCATTAAGTCCCGTCTGTACACTGAACTCCTCCACACAGCTCCACACAATAATACATTCCATTTCCATTGGTTAACACTGACTGACAGCCGCGGGGTCATGTAGCTTGAAATGTTGAGGACTTAAAAATAAAAAATAAAAACATACCAGCAAATAAAGAATAAATAAGGAGAATAAATAAATCATGTTACTTGTGAGAGGGCCACGGAGGGCCACAGAGGGCCACAGTTTGGACATCGGGGTGACTATAGCTAGACGTAGTAGCTCAAATAAGAGATTTGAAGAATTGTAGACAACATTTTGCCTTCAACACTGATATTCACATGAAATGATATAAAGTAATTGTTTGCATCTCTGCACCTGTTGTATGGTTGTGGTATTCCATTGGTAAGTGCTTGGTATTTCTAAACGGGTTAACAATAGTCTCAACTCCATTCAGTTGCAATGGAGAGGACGAGAGAGAGAATAGAGAAGTTCATATATAATGGTGGCGTTAGTGGTATGTGGGTCTGCATATTTACTGGCAACAGAAGGAACATTTATGAATTCATTCGGCTTAGCGTCACAATTTCCTTGGAAAAAAGCCAAACATGTAGACACCATAGAAGTTATGTGTTTGAATCTTTGGCAAATCATAATGTCGGTATAATGGGTTGCACATTGCTGTTTACATATTGCATTTAAGGTTGACTTCTAAATTAAATGTCCTCATGCTTCCCTTATAAAATCATTTTTTATTTTAAAGAACATTTCATATTTTCATAATGTGGTAAATCCATATTCAAGAACTGACCCTAAAACTGGCAACAACATTTGCCAGGTAACTGATATTATTCGCTGTATTATGGCAGCGCATAAGACAAACTTGAACATTATGTTGGTCTACCACCCGGATGGTTTTGTCCATGCATTTCCCCTGTAAAAATCCTACGCTTTCATCCCATACATGCCTAACCTCAATCTCTGAGAACGCGAAGAAGAAGAAGCATGACGAGCTAGAACAAACATACATGTACTGAGTAATGTACACCATATATATCCAAAAGCCTTTCAAAATCTCCCGACTTTGAAATCATTAGCCAAAATAAGTATTTTTTTTCTCAATCCTTAAGGTAATCTTCTTTATGTAGACTGTACAATATATGAGATATCATGGAGGAACAAAGCAACAAAAATAAATATTTTTTTTTTTAGCTATGTCACCTTTCAATGTAGTATATCTATATACATTTGATATCAATATCATTTTTCCTTAGCTTATGGAAGATGGGTGAGTGGTGTGTGTTTGAGAAGCAGGCATTTACACACAGTGTGACAACCTCTACATTTGTCTAAAGGTATGTAGATGTGATCTGGTAAGAAATGAATTCCCTTTTGATTCAAAATGAAAGATGACCTTGCTTGATACAGTGAAACCCTGCTGCAAGTTGGATCAAGAAAATAAAAATATCGCATCTCACCATCGAGTAACTACTTCAACAAAAGGCTGTCTACATGTTCTTTTTTCTTTTTACGACTCTTTAGTAGAGTCCAAAAATGGTTTATAATATCATGCAGTCTCTAACAAGGCAAACAACCTCTGTTTTCTTGTCTTAGGGTTAAAGTCTTCATAGAACACAGCGTAGAATGGCCGTTTTGGTGATGTTGAACGTAGCTTAGAGGGAGGGGGGTGCAGTTGGACTAAAACATGCAGGACAGTGCCTAGGGCCCAGGGCTTGGACCAGTCCCTGGCGTTTGTTTCCAGTGTGTTGATTAGCAGTGTCTGTGAGCAGCCAACAGGTGAGGATCAGTCTGAGTCAAGCAGGATTGAGTTCAAACGTGGATAATCGGCACCAGCGTGTGGACAGGAGGAGTGACAGCAGTAGATTTACCAGCTACCTTTCCACAGGACAGAGTAATCCATCTCCCACATCTGAAATCAATCAGTGCGCTCCAGGATCGACTGGTCAAGTCTGGACCTAACATAAGCAATGTGTTTTATGAGAAGGTTGATCTGCTCTGTGAAGTTGAGCACAGTTTATTTTTCTCGCTGTTGAGCCCTTTACAACATACAACAGGCCTGGGAAATGTCCACTCCAGGGTTCACAAATGACTTTAGTGGACCAAGCTTAAAGATCGAGCTAACATGCAAAATGTCTTCTTAAATATTCTTTAGTAAGAAGCCACTGAGGCAAACTATTTTTCTGAAGACAGAATAAAGTTCAAGAAGAAAGCATTCTTTCTGTTTTTGTCTGTTTCATTTCAATCAACAGTTCCATTGTAAAAAAAATAAAACAGAAAACCTACAACGCCTTAAACTGACCATCTAATAATGACATACTTGTTCTGAGTGCTACCTTTGGTAAATCAATCCGAAAACCTGATAAATGTCAGTGTCCTTTTCTCCCACTGATACTTAGTTTAGCACACAGCTTCTGCACTTGGAGAAGAAACCTTCTTCCTCCACCAGCTCGAGACACATTATCACTGTCACCACTCCAGCCACAACTTCCTCTGGCGCCATCTTGGATTACCTCCAAGTCCTTCAAACATAAAATCTCCCAGAATAAAACAAAGAGAACATATCTCAACAAAAAGAACAGAAGAAAATAATGAAACACAATCCAAAATTAAGAAAAAAAATGGAAGACCAAAAGAATGGCTGCCGGGGGTTCGTTGGTTTCACCGCCTCATGACTTTGGAGACGAAGTTGACGATGGCTGAAGCAGGCTGGTCGGGGTCCAACTCGGCAAACAGGTGGCTGACGTTGTCCGTTGTGCTTCCTTGTTTACGTGCCACGAAACCAAACAGTCTGAAGTTTAAAGAGAAATAAAAGCCTGGTTTGAATATGTAGGAGATGGTTCATGATTTGATGTAGTTATTTATAGGCCTATGTGGACCATGGGACTTATTTGTCCCATCTAGTTAATGACCTATTCTATGTATAATAGAGTGATTTGAGTTGTGAGACCTACTTTGCCGTTCCACCTCCTTCCTTGCTCCACCTGTGAAGACGAGATGTGACAAATTAATTTTGGAGGAACAATCAACAAACCTTCCTTATGTAGGCTACATTTGCACTATTTTCACTACTTTAGCACAGCAGAAAGATCTGGTCTCAAACACTTACTTCCTGTCCTGGGGGTCAATGTCACAGTAGGTGACAGTGTTGATTGGGTAGTGCCTTCGGAAGAAGACCCTGGGGCAGGAGAAAACTCAGAGTTAGTGTTGTAAATCTCAGAGTTTGTCACCAAGCTAGCTCAATTCAAGTAAAACAGTTTGACATACTAGTGATGAATCAATGATTGAATACCGACAGATTTCTCTGGATCTGACTGTGGGTGTAGGGTGCTCCTGTTTCCATGGTTACTACTCACTTCCTCTGGCTATCCGTGAGGGTGATGCCCTGCGACGACACTTTGAAGTGGACGGTTGTTGCCGCGGGCAACGGGTTGACGGCCACCGTTTCGCTGATTGCTTTGGCGACGGCCTGAGGTCCGGTCAGAGACTCCATGTCCACAGAGCTGATGTAAAGAACATTGCATGCTGGGAGAGAACAAAAAAAAATGGTGCATAATCAGTCACTGTATAAAATGAAGCAGTGAAGGAGTTCAACTACCAACAATTAGTGCAATCATTTGAACATGTTGTGGATAAGTGTTGAGAAACAGATCGAGGCAACAGCTGGCTGTATATTAGTGGCTCCATATCTTTCCTTTCTTCTCCGATCAGAATGCTCACTCCATGCATTTGTCGGTAGGTAGTGCCATGCTATCTCTACCAAAGAGAACAGAACACACGTCCAATCCAGAAGACAATGTTTCAAACCTCACAGCTGCCCTGCATAAGACCTAAAGAACAGCGTTATAGAAACACACTTCACTCGTTTGAGTGACAACCATGACAAGCAAAGATGTGACTAAGGCAGGCATGGTAGGGAGAGGGAAGCTTCTGTGGTGACCATGCAGAGCTGAAATATCAGTCTGGGGAGTGTGGGGACAAGGGGGTTAATAATGCCAAAATAGAACCCAAAAACAAAGTGCAGTATTTACCATGGGCCTCCTCGGGGACTTGTTGCTGTGCTACTGCAACATAACAGGGTATCCGAGCATGAGAGGAGAAACAAAACCACTGTAGTACATGAAAACTATGTATTTGTGTAACTGCATAGTAATTACATAGGTACTACAGTGGTAAAAGTAAAACAGAATTTGGCCGATTATTATTCGATTGTTGTTATATGTATCTACTGTTGTAATAGAAGGCTTGGAATGGATTGATGATCAACTGAAAGAGAATGGGCTGAATAATGCAGGGTGCAGTTTGTCCTCACCTGCTCCTTGTTTCACCAGCTCGGCCACTGTGTCAGTGGGAGTGTCCAGCTCCAGGGCCTCCTCATTGGGATCTTTGCTGGGGATCATCAGCTTGCAGGGCAGGGCCAGAGGAGTCATCGAGTGTTGGTACACCAGGGCAGACAGACATCCTGCACACACACATGATTAGCAAGTGTACTTACTTGCTGGAGGGCTAATGAAGGAGTTCTCTGTTGAATATGCATGTTTAGAACTCACCAAAGTAGGGTTCGTTGGGACAGCCCTTCAGACGCACGCCTTTAGGGCTCGTCTCAATCAGGAAGTGCCTCACCAACTCGCTCGTGATGTCACCAACTGCCAAAAAACAGTAAATACATCCTTTAATCAAAGGTCTCTGATCGAAGGTCCGTTTTTGCACTTTCACTCCTAATGATTAAGGTTGGGATTCGGGTTCGGGTGCTCTGATCCTAGACCTGCGACTAAGATTAAAGATCTACTGTACCTTTCTTGTTGGCCTGGGCGGTGGGAGGTGGGCAGGCCACCTTCATGGCCAGGCCGTAGGCCCCTCTGAAGGAGTGGCTGTCCCTGATGACGAAGGCCCCTGGCTCCCTGTCTCTCAGCAGACTGATGGCCTGCTCTCTGGAGATGTCTGGCTTGTACCAGAACTTAGACGTGTCCTGGACAAACTTCACGTTCAGCCTGATGTCTGGACTCTGGTCTGTAGAAGTAGTGACAATGGTCAAAGCAATGAAATAGGGATGATTCTGAGACTTTCGTCCATCAAAATAAGCACTGATTGACTGTACAGTTTCTGCTGTGCATGATTGAGTATGACCGCTCACTTGGCTACATCTGAATAGATTGAATAGTTATAAAGAACATGGCAGAGACTAGGGCTAGATGCTATTTAGGATTGGACCTCCTCTCTCACCGTAGATGGAGAATTTGGAGAGGTCGGGTAGGGTGTGAGAGGTGGACACACTGGGCGTGCTGCCTCCACTGGGTAAGGTGGGTATGGTGGTCTTCCCATCCAGAGTCCCATACAACAGCCCCCCATTGGGCCTCTCACCACTGGGCATCCGCCTCTTCTCTGGAAGCATCGGCTGGGGCGACACTGGGAAGGAGGGCGTGGGTGGTGCCCCCTGTCTGTCATCGGGCGTAGTGTGGCCACTGGCCATCGGGTGGCGCCCCATCATAGGGCTAGGAGGGATGGTGGCGGTTCTGGAGCCTCTTGAGGGGATCACAGGGCTGCCAGGGACTTGCACCCTGTTTCCATTGGGCGGTGTGGGGTGACGAGCCAGACCCGGGCTGGCCTGGTTAGCCAAGCGGCGCTGGAGGGCGGGGCTTGGTGGGGTGTTGGTGGCCACCGTGCGGTGGAGTGTGTTGGGGCTTCCGGGGACGGTGTGGAGGGGGCCCACGACGCTGACCTGGGATCCCTCAGGAGAGTGGGGGCCGTAGGACGGGACAGGGTTGTGCTGGGCACTCTCCAAGGGGTGGGAGGGGAAGCCGGAGTCAGCCTGAAGCCGAATGGTGGAAGTCATCCTCATGCTGCAGAGAGAGAGAAACACTGAGCTGTAACCTAGGTCTATCTTTATTCCTCTTCTTTCAAGAGTTTCCCCTGGGTTATCCAAACTCTGTGCCCCAGGAACAGTACAGTACTCACCCGTCTGGGCTGTGGATGGGACTACTGGAAGATATAGGATCATTTAGGGGGTGTCCACCATAACCACGGCCGTCTGTAGTGAAAACACACACACATATATTATTATTACACTGTTATTGTCAGGCTAAACAGGGAGTGAAAGGGATGCTGTTATGAGGGGGACCGACAGAAACCTGGCGAGGTCATTCCCAAAACAGTACAAAAAGAAAAGAAACATCCTGAGGGAGACTCAAAGTGGGATTAACACAGATGCAAAGTTGAGAGGTGGAGGCATTAAACAGGCCCACTCAACAGGCTAACAACCAAATATAGATTTGATACCTAACCTACTGTAACCTTACCTCACACCTTAACAAATTCCTTACTTTAACCTGAACTTTTTCTTCAAGTTTCAGAAACTTCTGGGCTGGCCAAAATAATTGGGACGCATTGGGCAGCCAATGAAATTCGAGAAGAGGCAGGACTTAACCACTGATAGCCAATCACAACAGAATGTTTGCGGTTGCAGCCTGTATAGTGGGACTGTGTTATTCCTCTAGAAGCAAACAACAGAAGGTAGAGCAAAACCGAGACGCCATAACAAGATCCTCCTGTCAAAACGAGGGGTTTTCAAACATGGCCGAACACAAAGGATTATGGGTACTCTGTGTGACGGGGATGAGAGGTTGGTGCCACATGTTGCCATAGAAACACCCTTACCTTGCTCCTCATCGCTTACAGATTCACAGTCTGACAGAACAGAAAGAATAAGTAGAAGAAGAAAACAGTCAGTGATTGAGGGAGAGGTGAGAAAAAGAGGAGGAGGAAACCGTTGAAAGAGAAGCAAGAGACCAATGTTTGCAGGTGTGTAGAAGCAATTAGGGGAATAAGAAAACCTAGATGAGAAAAGGTTGTGTGTGTGTTTGCGTTCTGACCTGATCCACTATGTATTGTTTGTGTGTGTGTGTGTGTGTGTGTTCTGACCTGATCCACCATGGAGAATGTTTGCTGGGTGGTGGGGCTTCAGTCCTAAAGCAGAGAGAGGGGTTTTGGCCAAGCCTGGAGGAGAACGGGCTAGAGAGAGCGAGAGAAACAGAGAGAGAGCGAAAGAAACAAAGCGAGAGAGAGCGAGCGAGAGAAACAGAGAGAGAGAAAAACAGAGAGAGAGAGAGAGAAAGAGGGCGAGAGCGAGAAAGAGATAGATAGAAAGCGCGATAGAGGGAGAAAGAAAGAGATAGATAATGAGAGAAAGAGAGAGACCAAACCAAACTGTAAGTGTTTAGCCTACAGAAGATCTGAGCTGATTCATACAGAATACATAGTGTCAGATCCAAACAACCAACAAACTACAACAACAGGACAACCAGAATGGTGAATGGAGACACAGTACAACGTGCCCCGGCCATGCAAGAGTTGGAACATGGCATGCAGAAAGCAAACCAACACAGAATAGTTCACTGAGGGACTGGTGACACGGAGAGGGAACCAATGGCATCCTGAACAGTACATCTAGTAACTACATAGTAGTACTGTATATCCAAGGAGACACAATGACTACATGCCAGGATTGGGATCCAATCCATTTTTTTTATTCAGTCAATTCATGAAGTGAATTGAAATGCCATCAGTTTTCTAGTGGAGGAAAAGAGTTTGGCAGGGTTGGCGTGGTGAACTGGACACAGTAATCTGAAGATTCCATCAGTTTTCCAGTGGAGGAAAAGAGTTTGGCAGGGTTGGCGTGGTGGACTGGACACAGTAATCTGAAGATTCCATCAGTTTTCTAGTGGAGGAAAAGAGTTTGGCAGGGTTGGCGTGGTGGACTGGACACAGTAATCTGAAGATTCCATCAGTTTTCCAGTGGAGGAAAAGAGTTTGGCAGGGTTGGCGTGGTGGACTGGACACAGTAATCTGAAGATTCCATCAGTTTTCCAGTGGAGGAAAAGAGTTTGGCAGGGTTGGCGTGGTGGACTGGACACAGTAATCTGAAAATTCCATGCATCCTCCACTTACCAAAGAATCCCACATCAATTCTTTGTCTGTCTGTTTCAAAGATAGTGCCTCCAGAGAGGGCAGGCAGGGGCCAGAGCAGGGGTAGTGGGGCAGGGTAAAGGGGGTAGATGGAGGGGGGTATCTGGGGGCTCAAAGCGGGTCCTTACTTCAACTACAGTGTAGCGGTGACCACTGCAGGAATAGGGAGCCCTAACTCTGGTTGGTCCCAAATAAGTCCTAAGGCAGTCTGTCTATTGAAATGATCATGTGTCAAGCATTAAGATAAATACAGATAGATACAGTATTTATCTCTATGGTATCTCTACGGTGCCAAGAAGCAATCTACTGTCTAACCTGACATGATTTATAGGTCATAGGTTAAGTGTTGAAACTACAATACATTATTATCTTCTATCTATTCCTGTGTGGCTCAGTTGATAGAGCAAGTAACTTGCCAGGGTTGTGGGTTTGACTCCCACAGAGGAACCGTATGAAAAAGTTAAAAGATGTATACATTCACTACTGTAGGTCGCTCTGGATAAGTGTGCCTGCTAAATGATTCAAATGTCATTTTTCAGTTTTATTCCCAGTCTCTCTCATAATGTCTTTCACAGAGGGAATTAGTATTAGTTTACCATTGAATCATCTCTACAAGAGAAAGAAAGGTGTTATTCAATTCATTTAGGAAACCCACCACCACCGATTAGTCCCAATCAAAACACCAACAATTGAACATTACAGTAACAGCAGTGACTTTCTCTGGCCCTGTCCAAATAATGTCAGAACGCATCGTTCCTCCCTTATAAGAAGGCAGTAAAGAAGGATGCATCTTAAAAGCATTGGAACTGGGCCCCCTTCTACAACCACTTATTGTGCATCACTTTAGGCTTCAACTGCAAGTATGAAAGATACTACATACTTAACGTTTATTGCAGTCGCATAATTATGATTGACGAACTGTGGCAATGGAGTAAGGTCTACTGGCGCCCTCTGTCTGCAGGGAGGTGAACTTACACATGTTGAAGTAAGGGGTCTGAGGTGAGACAGGGAAGGCAGGGGTCAGGGGGTGGGCCTCACCACCACTGCTGAACATAGGACTGACAGCAGCCCGGCCGTCAGCATCATCATCCCCATACGCCTCGCGGTAGCTGTGCATGGGGCCCTGGAAGGAGGGGACACAGCACATACCCAACACACACACACACAGCACACGACATTACACACACCCACCCACAGACACAGAAGGAGCCAGAAAATACACACGGACAAGGACAATACACACAGAGAGGTAATGCAAACAGGCACAGACAGAAAATAACACACAGACACACACACCAACACAAAGTCCACATAGACACAAACACACAGACACACACACACACACACACACACACACACACACACACACACAACAGACATGGTTACTCTCACAGTGAAACAATGAACTATTCAATGAACGGAAGACCATTTTAAACTGATAAAGACTAGAGAGAGAGAGCTTGCTGCCTGTGGCTGGACAGGGGTATGTACTCTACCTCTCTGGGTCTTCCTCCAGGGTTGAGGATGTGGAAGTGTGACGAGTGGACAGGGGAGCGCACCGGCGCCCCTGTGTGGGCTGGAGGGTCCTCGTTGCCACTCTGGTAGTGCCCCTCGCTAGTGGTCCGACGGCGGACGGTCTCCTGAGCCTCCTCCGGCGTCATCCCACGGGAACGCATCCCTGGAACGCCAACAACAGCGTCAGGAATTACCAAAGGCTTTCCTTCAGTTTCAGGAATGTATTTAGGAAGAACGATCACTTTAGTGGGGATCTAAAATATGGATCTGGAAATAAGTTTCAGAGTGTGTCTACACTGTATATTCCAGGTTTCATACATCATTCCAAACTTAAAATAAGTGATTTGCTTATTTTAAGAAGAATGTTGTCACAAGAGAGAGAGGGAGCAAGTGAGAGAGAGGAAGCAAGTGAGAGAGAGAGGGAGAGCAAGTGAGAGAGAGAGGGAGAGCAAGTGAGAGAGAGAGAGAGAGAGAGACTGAGAGAGCGAGAGAGAGAGAGCAAGAGAGAGAGAGAGAGAGAGAGAGAGGGGGGGGGCGCAAGTGTGAGAGAGAGCGAGTGAGAGATAGAGCAAGAGAGGGAGCAAGTGAGAGGGAGAGAGAGCAAGTGAGAGAGAGAGAGCGAGCAAGTGAGAGAGAGCGAGCAAGTAAGAGAGAGAGAGAGAGAGAGAGAGGACAAACCAGAGAAAGAATAAGAGCGATGGAGGTCAGATTGTGGCGTAGTGGAAATGCTTTCGTTGATGCCCTGAATACGAGCGTTGTACTCTGCTCACAGTGGGGGTGGTGGATAGGAGGCAGAGGAGGAGGTGGAGGAGGAAGAGAAGGAGGAGGAAGGAGGTGCAGGGGCAGATGCAATGGCGTGAAGGGTGGTCCAACAGAGCAGAGGAATGGATGGACAGAACAAGAGACAGAAACAGAAAAAGACAGAGAGAAAAAATGAATAAAGGAAAATGAACATTTTATTCTGTGAAGTCATTAAGAAACAGAAGAAAGATGGAAGTTAAAATGAGAGATGACAGAAATTAGAGCAGGGATAGAACCAAAATGTGCATTTTCTGGAATCCCCCAGAAACGGATTAAGAAACACTGCTTCACCTCACATTAGTGTTATGACATGTTTCCTGTTCTGTGTGGACTGCGGGAAGACTAGCTGCTGCTTTCACAACAGCTAATGGGGATCCGAATAAAATACCAAACACCAAGTCAACATCTGCGGTAGAAAGACAATTGCAACAACCAAATAAGCCCACTTGGTGGCATCTGTGAGAACCATACCATACGCTTCCATACGTGGCGGGACATGAATGTGGAAAATGCATGGTAGCTGAGAACTCAACCAGCATGTCTATTCTTACCACCTTAAATCTCATCTCCATGGTGTCCAGCTCTCCCCTCGCTGTAGGACACAGCTCAGAGCTCACCGTAGGTTTTCAGACTATATCTGTCCTGCACAACTAAGAGTTTCTATCTAGCTAGCTCAATGTCATAATGATTCCACCTATTACCAAGGTCAGACAAAGCTGGGGACATGAAACAGTAGCTTCTATTTCCAATATAGAATTAGATATATTAGAGTACATGTAAACAGTAGCTTCTATTTCCAATATAGAATTAGATATATTAGAGTACATGTAAACAGTAGCTTCTATTTACAATATAGAATTAGATATATTAGAGTACATGTAAACAGTAGCTTCTATTTACAATATAGAATTAGATATATTAGAGTACATGTAAACAGTGCACATCACTGAATAAGCCAGTGGTGATAGAATGCCGTTGATATACTGCATTTGACTATAGCTTCTATTTCAGCATATCCGGAACAAAGCGTTATTGTGAATATAGACAGTCAAAACAGTCCCTGCTAACGAATGTTTACAACATATAATTAGATGCAATAGGTATTAGAGTACAATATAGAATTAGATATATCATTCTGCCCCTGAACAAGGCAGTACGGGTGCTGAAGACGTGGATGTGGATTAAGAATTAGATATATCTGATTCAGATGTAAACAGTAGCTTCTATTTACAATATAGAATTAGATATATTAGAGTACATGTAAACAGTGCACATCACTGAATAAGCCAGTGGTGATAGAATGCCGTTGATATACTGCATTTGACTATGACTGTGCTTCTTACAGTTCACAGCAAGTTCCGGAACAAAGCGTTCATTGTGACTCTGCAGCGGTGCCTGTAAGGATGACAGTCAAAACACGGTGCTTTGCAACTGTCCCTGCTAACGAATGTTTGGTAACAGTTATAATTATGATGCAATAGTGGCAGGTAGCCTAGTGGTTAGAGCGGTGGGCCAGTAACCGGAAGGTTGCTGAATCGAATCCCTGAGCTGACAAGGTAAAAATCTGTCATTCTGCCCCTGAACAAGGCAGTTAACCCACTGTTCCCCGGGTGCTGAAGACGTGGATGTGGATTAAGACAGCCCCTCCCCCACACCTCTCTGATTCAGAGGGGTTGGGTTAAATGCGGAAGAAACATTTCAGTTGTACAACTTTCCTAATGCATTATAATACTTGTCATAAGCACATATGACATCATTATAATGTCTTTTTTGCTTTTATGTATTGTGACAGCGAATCCCTCTGCTTTTATGTATTGTGACAGCGAATACCTCTGCTTTTATGTATTGTGACAGCGAATACCTCTGCTTTTATGTATTGTGACAGCGAATCCCTCTGCTTTTATGTATTGTGACAGCGAATACCTCTGCTTTTATGTATTGTGACAGCGAATACCTCTGCTTTTATGTATTGTGACAGCGAATACCTCTGCTTTTATGTATTGTGACAGCGAATACCTCTGCTTTTATGTATTGTGACAGCGAATACCTCTGCTTTTATGTATTGTGACAGCGAATACCTCTGCTTTTATGTATTGTGACAGCGAATACCTCTGCTTTTATGTATTGTGACAGCGAATACCTCTGCTTTTATGTATTGTGACAGCGAATACCTCTGCTTTTATGTATTGTGACAGCGAATACCTCTGCTTTTATGTATTGTGACTTTTATGTATTGTGACAGCGAATACCTCTGCTTTTATGTATTGTGACAGCTGCTTTTAATACCTCTGCTTTTATGTATTGTGACAGCGAATACCTCTGCTTTTATGTATTGTGACAGCGAATACCTCTGCTTTTATGTATTGTGACAGCGAATACCTCTGCTTTTATGTATTGTGACAGCGAATCCCTCTGCTTTTATGTATTGTGACAGCGAATACCTCTGCTTTTATGTATTGTGACAGCGAATACCTCTGCTTTTATGTATTGTGACAGCGAATACCTCTGCTTTTATGTATTGTGACAGCGAATACCTCTGCTTTTATGTATTGTGACAGCGAATACCTCTGCTTTTATGTATTGTGACAGCGAATCCCTCTGCTTTTATGTATTGTGACAGCGAATACCTCTGCTTTTATGTATTGTGACAGCGAATACCTCTGCTTTTATGTATTGTGACAGCGAATACCTCTGCTTTTATGTATTGTGACAGCGAATACCTCTGCTTTTATGTATTGTGACAGCGAATACCTCTGCTTTTATGTATTGTGACAGCGAATACCTCTGCTTTTATGTATTGTGACCTCTGCTTTTATGTATTGTGACAGCGAATACCTCTGCTTTTATGTATTGTGACAGCGAATCCCTCTGCTTTTATGTATTGTGACAGCGAATACCTCTGCTTTTATGTATTGTGACAGCGAATCCCTCTGCTTTTATGTATTGTGACAGCGAATACCTCTGCTTTTATGTATTGTGACAGCGAATACCTCTGCTTTTATGTATTGTGACAGCGAATACCTCTGCTTTTATGTATTGTGACAGCGAATACCTCTGCTTTTATGTATTGTGACAGCGAATACCTCTGCTTTTATGTATTGTGACAGAATACCTCTGCTTTTATGTATTGTGAATACCTCTGCTTTTATGTATTGTGACAGCGAATACCTCTGCTTTTATGTATTGTGACAGCGAAATACCTCTGCTTTTATGTATTGTGCTCTGCTTTTATGTATTGTGACAGCGAATACCTCTGCTTTTATACCGAATACCTCTGCTTTTATGTATTGTGACAGCGAATACCTCTGCTTTTATGTATTGTGACATGTATTGTGACAGCGAATCCCCTCTGCTTTTATGTATTGTGACAGCGAATACCTCTGCTTTTATGTATTGTGACAGCGAATCCCTCTGCTTTTATGTATTGTGACAGCGAATCCCTCTGCTTTTATGTATTGTGACAGCGAATACCTCTGCTTTTATGTATTGTGACAGCGAATACCTCTGCTTTTATGTATTGTGACAGCGAATACCTCTGCTTTTATGTATTGTGACAGCGAATACCTCTGCTTTTATGTATTGTGACAGCGAATACCTCTGCTTTTGAAAATGACATAATGAAACATGAAATATGAAAATGACAGAAAATTGTGAAACTAAACATGGATATTCAATCTAATCCTCAATCCGGTAGTGACTTACCAGCGATGCGTTGAGCCACCAGGCCCTCCAGGTTGAGGTTCTCCTCCTCAGGTTCTGGCTCCTTGAGAAGGGGGGAAGAGTTGGGGAGGGGGGATGAGGAGGTGCTGTAGCCATGATAGGGAGACCCTCCCTTGCGGTCTGGGGAGTGGGACACCACCGTCCCACCTGGGTACGAGTTCAGGGGCTTCATCTGGAGCTGTCCGAAGATGGGGGAGGAGTCAGAGGGGTAGAGGGGGGAACCAGGCCCCTGGGCTGGGTGCATGTGGTAGGGCTCGGGGAGGTGTATGGGAGTGGTGTTTGTATGGGGCTGGTACGAGGCGGACCTCGGGGGGACATACGACAGGGGAGACTCAGCCACAGGACTCTGGATGGGCGACGTTGAAACCCGGCCAGCCGTCGACCTCAGAGGCTGTCCGAAGGCATTGTAGTTAATGTTATAGCCATGGATGGCTGAGTCTGCCTGGTAGGACGGCCTGGCCAGAGATTGGGAGAAGGGGATCTGGGCTGGCCCTCCTACTCTGTTCTCACCAGAGGGAGCGCTGTAGGACTTGGGAACCTGTCCTGTGTGTGGGTCCAGATCCAGCATCAGCATGTCGAGGGCTTCGATAGACTGCTCTATGTCGTGCTGAGAGGCGGTGGGGGGGAAGTGGGGCAGACTGTGGGTGCTCTGTAAGGGAGGACCGAAGGGGTCGTCTGGCAGACTGTACTGGTGCCATGCGCTCAGCCCCCTCTGGACTGCCTCCCTGCTACTGGTGCTCCTCTCAGGGGCCCTGGGCAGCTTGGGGCCTCCAGGCTCGGGGGTCCCGAAGGACTGGGAACGCTGCATACTCCCGTTCTGGTAACTGTTAGGAGAGTACTCCTCCTCCTGGGGCGAACTGGAGTCCATGATCCGCTCCTGTGCCGACGTAGAAGTCCGTACCCGGTGCACCGGCATCTCCCGTAGCTTCTCTAGGTATGGCCCGTTGTTCTGCCTGTTGATGGGTATCTGTGATTGGTAGTACAGCTCTGCGGGCGTGGCCTGGCCCTCCAATGACGAGAGTGTTCCCAGACTGTCCACGCTGTTACCCTCCTGATTGATGTGCAGCTCCTCGTCCAAGATGTCCGTCTCGCGCTCTTCGGCGGAGGGGGCTGCAATGAGCCGGGTATGCCCGCTGACGTGCACCTGGGCTGGGACAAGGTGGCGTACTCCCCCCCCGGGGCTGGTGGAGGTAGCCAGGTAGGCCTGGCGGTGGAGCATGGGGGCCTCAAGGCCACTCAGAAGCTGGTCCAACTCTCTCTTCTCCTGGGGACTGAGAGGGGGATGACTGGGCGTGTTGTGGTTCTGGTTGGTGTTCACCGCTCCATGCAGCAACAGACTGTGGTCATCGGTGCGATCGGTTTTGACGGATGCTGTCGAGTTCCCAGAGTCGCTGCTGACCGAGAGGGCGTGGTCGACTGCGGGCAGGGAGGCGTGGCCCACTACCGGGAGGGTGCGGTCAGAACTTGGGAGGGTGTGGTTAGGGTGTTGGGGGGTGTGGTCTGCGTTGGTTAGGGGGTGGTCGAGGACGGGAAGGCCGTTGATTGTGACCACTCCATCGAGGGACTCTTTCTTTGTGACTCGGGCATACAGGCTGCCGTCGAGGGGGCCTTGGGTGTGAACAACGTCTGAAAGAGAGAAGAAGAATACATGCTATTAGAAGGTGCACAAACAAAGAGGCGAAACTAACACATTTCTGATTTTGAAAACTCCTCACAAATGACCCAACATCACAGTGACTTTCAGACCACAGGGACTTGTGCCTGACTCCTAACTGTTTCCTGAGACTGGACCACGACAGCTAGTCCCCCATGGAAAAGAGAATTCACTCCATCCTCCAAAGAGACACAACTTAATGGAAGCTTAAGTCAACACAGCATATTTTTTATCTAATACAGTAGTGTTGAGTGCATATATGTATCGTATATGTATCATATATGTATCGTTTAGCTCAAGGTACTAAACGATATCATAACCTCCATCGATAAAAGACAGTACTGTGCAGCCGTCTTCATCGACCTGGCCAAGGCTTTCGACTCTGGCAATCACCATATTCTTATCGGCAGACTCAGTAGCCTCGGTTTTTCTAATGACTGCCTTGCCTGGTTCACCAACTACTTTGCAGACAGAGTTCAGTGTGTCAAATCGGAGGGCATGTTGTCCGGTCCTCTGGCAGTCTCTATGGGGTGCCACAGGGTTCAATTCTCGGGCTGACTCTTTTCTCTGTGTATATCAATGATGTTGCTCTTGCAATCGCTCTTGGCGATTCCCTGATCCACCTCTACGCAGACGACACCATTCTGTATACTTCTGTCCCTTCCTTGGACACTGTGCTATCTAACCTCCAAACGAGCTTCAATGCCATACAACACTCTTTCCGTGGCCTCCAACTGCTCTTAAACGCTAGTAAAACCAAATGCATGCTTTTCAACCGATCGCTGCCTGCACCCGCATGCCCGACTAGCATCACCGCCCTGGATGGTTCCGACCTAGAAAATGTGGACATCTATAAGTACCTAGGTGTCTGGCTAGACTGTAAACTCTCCTTCCAGACTCATATCAAACATCTCCAATCTAAAATCAAATCTAGAGTCGGCTTTCTATTCCACAACAAAGCCTCCTTCACTCAAGCCGCCAAACTTACCCTAGTAAAACTGACTATCCTACCGATCCTCGACTTCGGCGATGTCATCTACAAAATAGCTTCCAATACTCTACTCAGCAAACTGGATGCAGTTTATCACAGTGCCATCCGTTTTGTTACTAAAGCACCTTATACCACCCACCACTGCGACCTGTCTGCTCTAGTTGGCTGGCCCTCGCTACATATTCGTCGCCAGACCCACTGGCTCCAGGTCATCTACAAGTCCATGCTAGGTAAAGCTCCGCCTTATCTCAGTTCACTGGTCACGATGGCAACACCCACCCGTAGCACGCGCTCCAGCAGGTGTATCTCACTGATCATCCCTAAAGCCAACACCTCATTTGGCCGCCTTTCGTTCCAGTACTCTGCTGCCTGTGACTGGAACGAATTGCAAAAATCGCTGAAGTTGGAGACTTTTATCTCCCTCACCAACTTTAAACATCTGCTATCTGAGCAGCTAACCGATCACTGCAGCTGTACATAGTCCATCGGTAAATAGCCCACCCATTTTATCTACCTCATCCCCATACTGTTTTTATTTATTTACTTTTCTGCTCTTTTGCACACCAGTATTTCTACCTGCACATGACCATCTGATCATTTATCACTCCAGTGTTAATCTGCTAAATTGTAATTATTTGTCTACCTCCTCATGCCTTTTGCACACAATGTATATAGACTCTTTAAAAAAAAATTCTACTGTGTTATTGACTTGTTTATTGTTTTCTCCATGTGGTGTAACTCTGTGTTGTTGTCTGTTCACACTGCTATGCTTTATCTTGGCCAGGTCGCAGTTGTAAATGAGAACTTGTTCTCAACTAGCCTACCTGGTTAAATAAAGGTGAAATAAAAATAAATAAAAAATATACATACACATCCAGGCCGTTCAGCCCTAAACACATGGAGCCTCCAGCCCACCATAACAGCCCTGGCTCTGGCTCTGGTCTAGTATAAGTACATTAGGGGTCCAAGCATCCCAGTCCAGGACTTGTCATGATGCGTCAGGCAGCACAACCCTACATGGCGTGACAAGGACCCCCGCACCACCGTCTGTGGAACATCTCCTAGACACAGTGCACGAACTCGCTATGGCAACGTCATAATTACTACATCAGAATTCCCAGATTCTTCAATATCAGAATCTACAGTATGTGAGAGCACCAGAATTCCTATGTTATATATACACTGTATGTCATTTGACATCTATATGAACGCAGCACGTTTCATTTGCTGAGGTGATTTTGTCACTGAGTAACTGTTTTTATGCATCGATGTCAGCATGCTGTGTATAATCCTCAGATGTTCTCCCATGCAGATGGTTTCATCACTCTTGATTTAAGGCCAGCATTTCCGCTAATAGCCACCTCTCAAGTTTGGCAGGAGTCCCTGGCAACCTCCGTCACCCATTTCCTGGACCAATCACTCCACCAACCAATTCCTCAACATCTGGTCTCACAACAGCTCTAAACTTGAACATGTCTGATGATGAAGGATGGCATAAGATCAAGAGGCATGTTTCAAACAATATGAGGCCCAATTTGAGACCAGAAACTCAGGTTCATATTGATTACAATACCCTGCATCATCTTTGTTCAGGACCATATTGACCATGAACACACACACGCACACTCATACACACACACACTCATTCACACACACACACACACTCACACACACGCACACTCATACACACACACACTCATATACACACACACACTACACACACACACACACACACACACACACACACACACACACACACACACACACGCACACACACACACACACACACACGCACACACACATCTCAAAAAGAGACAGCTGCTTAGAGGAACATGTGATATCTGGTCACAGGGAGCAGCTTCTGAACATCAGCACAGCAGGGTGTTAGTTGGTGGGGGGGTTCCACAGTGACACATGGAGAGGTTCTCTGACCACAGCTATTTACGAGGCCATGTCAACAACGCTACAGTAGCAGAATGAGAGAGAAGGGGAGAGAGAGAGGAGAGAGAAAGAGAAGAGGGAGAAAGCTACCCTTGTTTACCCACCAGAACACACCCTTCCTTATTTTTGTAGGGAACTTCTGGTGCTCCTGATATTGCCCACAAAATACTCCCCAGTCCAGAACAGTTTGACTGATAACCTACTTCAAGCCAAGTCCAAGTCCTGAATCAACTCCCATGAAAGCTTTTCTTACCTGGAGATAGATTTCTTCTCTTCCTCCTTCCTTTCTGTGTTTTCTTTCCTTTAGTTAGATTAAATAGAGTAGCCCTTTGCCATCACACTTGGTTTGGTTGAGATGAAGGGGAGAAATCTTTCACTAGGCTATGATTCAAATGATACTGAGTTGGCATAGCCTTCCCCTCCCTCTCTCATTGGTTGGGAGGAGACAGAGATGTGCCACCCTTCACCTATCGATGTTGGGATTGGGCGAGGTGGGGTGGAGCTAGTCCATTCCCTGGGGAGTTGAACTATGAGTTGTGAGCTGTGAGCTGGTCCAGTGGAATCTGTCAGTTCCTTCCTGGCATTGGGAGTTTCCTAAAACTACAACACCCACGCAGCTAACCACCCTGAGTCCTGGCCTGGACCCACTCCTACACAGTGACATCACTCACACTGGGGTTTCCCTGGCCTCTCTCTCTCTCTAGTAATCTATCTGTCTCTATGTCTCCCTCTCTCTCGCTCTCTCTCTCTCACACACACACACACACACACACACACACACACACACACACACACACACACACACACACACACACACACACACACACACACACACTCTCTGAGGGTTTGTCTCCTACAGAAGAGGGGAGACCCTTGTTCTCAGAGACTGGGATCATTCCATGGAGAAAACCCAAACAGGGTGACACGTTTCCAGCTGTTGGTGTCTGTTCTGTTAGGAGGGACAGATCTCTGTTCTGTTAGGAGAGACAGATCTCTGTTCTGTTAGGAGAGGCAGATCTCTGTTCTGTTAGGAGAGGTAGATCTCTGTTCTGTTAGGAGAGTCAGATCTCTGTTCTGTTAGGAGAGGCAGATCTCTGTTCTGTTAGGAGAGACAGATCTCTGTTCTGTTAGGAGAGACAGATCTCTGTTCTGTTAGGAGAGGCAGATCTCTGTTCTGTTAGGAGAGGCAGATCTCTGTTCTGTTAGGAGAGACAGATCTCTGTTCTGTTAGGAGAGACAGATCTCTGTTCTGTTAGGATTGACAGATCTTTGTTCTGTTAGGAGAGTCAGATCTCTGTTCTGTTAGGAGGAACAGATCTCTGTTCTGTTAGGAGGAACAGATCTCTGTTCTGTTAGGAGGAACAGATCTCTGTTCTGTTAGGAGGAACAGATCTCTGTTATGTTAGGAGGAACAGATCTCTGTTATGTTAGGAGGAACACATCTCTGTTCTGTTAGGAGAGGCAGATCTCTGTTCTGTTAGGAGAGACAGATCTCTGTTCTGTTAGGAGAGGCAGATCTCTGTTCTGTTAGGAGAGACATCTCTGTTCTGTTAGGAGGGGCAGATCTCTGTTCTGTTAGGAGAGACAGATCTCTGTTCTGTTAGGAGAGACATATCTCTGTTCTGTTAAGAGAGGCAGATCTCTGTTCTGTTAGGAGAGACATCTCTGTTCTGTTAGGAGGAACAGATCCCTGTTCTGTTAGGAGAGACGTATCTATGTTCTGTTAGGAGGAACAGATCTCTGTTCTGTTAGGAGAGACATATCTTTATTCTGTTAAGAGAGGCAGATCTCTGTTCTGTTAGGAGGAACAGATCTCTGTTCTGTTAGGAGAGACATATCTTTATTCTGTTAAGAGAGGCAGATCTCTGTTCTGTTAGGAGAGACAGATCTCTGTTCTGTTAGGAGAGACATCTCTGTTCTGTTAGGAGAGGCAGATCTCTGTTCTGTTAGGAGAGGCAGATCTCTGTTCTGTTAGGAGAGTCAGATCTCTGTTCTGTTAGGAGAGTCAGATCTCTGTTCTGTTAGGAGAGTCAGATCTCTGTTCTGTTAGGAGAGGTAGATCTCTGTTCTGTTAGGAGAGACAGATCTCTGTTCTGTTAGGAGAGACAGATCTCTGTTGTTAGGAGGGACAGATCTCTATTCTGTTAGGAGAGTCAGATCTCTGTTCTGTTAGGAGAGACAGATCTCTGTTCTGTTAGGAGAGACAGATCTCTGTTGTTAGGAGGGACAGATCTCTATTCTGTTAGGAGGGGCAGATCTCTGTTCTATTTGGAGAGGCAGATCTCTGTTATGTTAGGAGAGGCAGATCTCTGGAAAAAATAAACTATGACTGGACATGGTGACATTTAAAAACTCACAAAGTCTAGGGAAGAGAGGAAAGAGAGGGAAAATCAGTGAAAGAAAGGAAATACATGGGAGGATAACTGAGAAAGAGGGAGAGGTTCCCAAACTGTGGTCCGTGACTCACTGGTGGTACATGATCACATGACATATTTTCTGGTACCAAAATAGCCTGTTTGTAATCCTCAAATACACTAATGCTTTTAATTATGGTCCGTGAGGGAAATGTATGGGAACCTGTTGTCTCTACCCATCAGCACCTTCAAACGTCTCAATAGTGTATTTGAACAACGAGACTTTCTTGTCTCACAAATGACTTATTTCGATTTTTGTCCCGTCTTCACCAAGAAGAGAGGGGCCGAAGGGTTCGACACATTCTCTTCACTCAGAAAGGAAGCGTTTCAAAGTGCGAGGGGAATGACTGGAACTCTGCAGACGAGCGTCACGGGGGCACGACCTTCACATTTACCTCACCCGTGTGGCGTGCGTTAGTACAGGAACCCAGAAACACACACACACAAACACGACTGATATAAACCTCGATCCCTGGCACACACACAATGCCCATGGTCTCAAAGAGGATCTTTATACATAGCAGCTTTGTGTGTTATTCACACACATTCCTATGTGTCTAAGTTGAAAGCAACAGCAGAATTTTGGTGAGCTGGGCTTTCTCTATTATTAAAAACAAAGAATATGTAAAGATGTGTGAGTTTTGATGTATGGGAAAGTTCACCGCCATCATTGGGATACGTTGATGATGGATGAATGTCGTGTATAGAATCAACATATTCCTGCTCAGCTGGGTGTGAGCATTGCTGGGGTGGGTTTAAGTATAGATTCACAGGCCTTTAAAACAACAGGGTCCATTTTTAGTATAGTAAGTACTTAGCTGTGGCTAGCCAGGCGATAGCTGTGGCTTTGAAACAAAGACCAAGCCATAAATCTCTTCCAACATGAATCTGCCCGGCAGGAATAGCTAGTTAGGGTAGTCAGCTAAAGTAGATGCCATTCCCCTAAGACTACACTGAGATGAGGTACACTGTTTGTCCATTAGCTGAATTTAGGCCTACAGTTACTATCAGTGACGAGACAGACATTTCTTCTGAGTGGGTCACAAATAGGACAGAGTTGACAGGACAGAGTTGACAGGACGGAGTTGACAGGACAGAGTTGACAGGACAGAGTTGACAGGACAGAGTTGACAGGACAGAGTAGACAGGACAGAGTTGACAGGACAGAGTTAACAGGCTCATTTACATATATAGACATAGTTTGAGGCTAACCTGAGAGATGGACATCATTAGCCTTCCATTCATGTATCATTCAATTGACTTAGCCAATGGTTCCTCAGAGGCCTTGTGGAGTGCGAGGCTCGTAAGACACGGGCATGCACGCATACACATACAGTGCCTTCGGAAAGTATTCAGACCCCTTGACTTTTTCCACATTTTGCTACATTACAGCCTTACTCTAAAATGATTCAATATTTTTTCCCCTCATCAATCTACACACAAAACCCCATAATGACCAAGTGAAAACCGTTTTTTAGACATTTTTGCCAAACAGATACCTTATTTACATAAGTGTTCAGACCCTTTGCTATGAGACTCGAAATTGAGCTCAGGTGCATCCTGTTTCCATTGATCATCCTTGAGATGTTTCTATAACTTGATTGGATCCACCTGTGGGAAATTCAGTTGATTAGACATGACAGGCACACACCTGTCTATATAAGGTCCCACAGTTGACAGTGCATGTCAAAATCCAAGCCATGAGGTCAAAGGAATTGTCCGTAGAGCTCAGAGACATATTGTGCCGAGGCACAGATCTAGGGAAGGGTAACAAAAAATGTCTGCAACATTGAAGGTCCCCAAGAACACAGTGGCCTCCATCATTCTTAAATGGAAGAAGTTTGGACACACCAAGGCTGAGCAATCAGGAGATAAGTGCCTTAGTCGGGGAGATGACCAAGAACCCGATGGTCACTCTGACAGTGCTCCAGAGTTCCTCTGTGGGGATGGGAGAACCTTCCCGAAAAATCATATCTGCAGCACTCCACCAATTGTGCCTTTATGGTTGAGTGGCCAGACGGAAGCCACTCCTCAGTAAAAAGCACATGACAGCCCGCTTGGAATTTTTCAAAAGGCACCTAAAGACTCTCAGACCATGGGAAACAAGATTATCTGGTCTGATGAAACCAAGATTGAACTCTTTGGCCTGAATGCCAAGCGTCACATCTGGAGGGAACCCGGCACCATTCCTACGGTGAAGCATGGTGGTGGCAGCATCATGTCTGGAGGAAACCCGGCACCATCCCTACGGTGAAGCATGGTGGTTGCAGCATCATGTCTGGAGGAAACCCGGCACCATCCCTACGGTGAAGCATGGTGGTGGCAGCATCATGTCTGGAGGAAACCCGGCACCATCCCTACGGTGAAGCATGGTGGTTGGAGCATCATGTCTGGAGGAAACCCGGCACCATCCCTACGGTGAAGCATGGTGGTGGCAGCATCATGCTGTGGGGATGTTTTTCAGTGGCAGGGACTGGGAGACTAGTCAGGATCAAGGCAAAGATGAACAGAGCAAAGTACAGAGAGATCCTTGATAAACCTGCTCAAGAGCGCTCAGGATCTCAGACAGGGGCAAAGGTTCACGTTCCAACAGGACAATGACCCTAAGCACACAGCCAAGACAACGCAGGAGTGGCTTTGGGACAAGTCTCTGAATGCCCTTGAGTGGCCCAGCCAGAACCCAGACTTGAACCCAATCGAACATCTCTGAAGAGACCTGAACATCTCTGCAGCGACGCTCCCCATCCAACCTGACAGAGCTTGAGAGGATCTGCAGAGAGTAATGGGAGAAACTCCCCAAATACAGGTGTGCCAAGCTTGTAGCTTCCGACCTAAGAAGAGGCCGCAATCGCAGCCCAAGGTGCTTCAACAAAGTACTAAATAAAGGGTCTGAATGCTTATGTAAATATGATTTTTCAGTTTTGCAAACATTTCTAAAAACCTGTTTTTGCTTTGTCATTATGGGGTATTGTGTGTAGATTGATGAGGAAAAAACACAATTTAATCCATTTCAGAATAAGGCTGTAATGTAACAAAATGTTGAAAAAGTGAAGTGGTTTGAATACTTTCTCTATACACACACACTTAATCCCCCCCGACACACACTCTCTCACCCGACACACAAACAGCACCTGCCTTTTCCTCTTTTTCTCCTATGGTGACGTGTTCCGCTGTGAAAGCGTGTGTGAGTACGATGCCACAGTGTGTCTCATTCACACATGACCGATTGGGAAGCCATTAACATGCCATTAAAACAGCCCGGCTCATAACACCTGTGGCCAAATGGTTTATTTGAAAAAGACAATGTTTCACAGCTACTGTTATTAACCTATCAAATGTGCTACTCACATCAGCTCCATCATGGAACATTCGTTTTAATGTTTACATAGAGTTCCCTTCAAACACATAGTAATAATGATCCCAGAATAATTGTTGAGTATAGAATGTTGTCCTTCTATATTGACGCAGTTAAGTGCCAGAAAAAATACACCTGTTGTAGTTTTTTCATTTATGCACAACTATCTCCCGTGGTCAGATTCGATGTGTACTGTAGACCGAAGGTTAATCACACAGCTGACCAAATTATACAAGATTTTACTTCTGAGTTAACTGAGATTAATGCACAACCAATGTTCCCAAATGATTTGCCTCAGAGTCTGGTCACTCAGGTCTATATGTTAATACCCAGGAAACACAAACCAGCTGTATATCGCTAAGCTAACTAGTACAACCTACAAGGTCCCTGCCACACATAGCCCAGGACCAATAAACAAACAAATCAATCAGTAACTCATAGACAAGCTAGCATCGCAGCTAGCCTAGCAGGCTAACCACAGGATGGCTGGGTTGGGTTTGGAAGTGTCATTGGGTCACAGTGTCTGTGTCTAAGGGTTTGGACCAGGGACACTGTCTGTCCGTCCGTCCGTCCGTGTCTCTGTCCCTCTGGGTTCACTGTTGTCCTGATAAAAAGTGTGGGAAAATACTACAGCCCACTTAAAGACAAATCCCCTGCTGGGTGGCTACTGATTGTGCTAAGCTAGCTAGCAGCACCGTGGCAGAACCTCCATGTTGTGACTGGATGAAGACAAGACCAACAGTGTTGTGGATCTGGTAAGGAGTTAACCTAATATCCCCTCAGATGATGAAGTGGAACAAAGAACACTGGCTAAAAAAATATATATAGATACGGACACTGAGAAAGACACACATTAGAGTGTGAAAACATACACTCTCACACACACCACCCAAACATGTTCCTCAGAAAAGTTCCTATTCCTCTGAGTGTGTGAGAGGAACGTGGTGTAGAAGTCTTCCTTGGGGTGTGCTCTGGGTCTGACCGTATGGGATACACGTTACTCTCATAAATTCCCAACCCACAACCCCACAGCTCACTACACGCATGGAGAAACACACACGAAAGCCCCTCTCTCCTCACACATACTCTCTCTCACACACACAGCACTACTGATGAGGGGGAGAGGAAACGGGACAACACTGGGTTAGCAGGGGCAACCAGGAACAAACCGGGGCCTGTAAAACCAGGAAGGAAGGCATGCTGCTAGAGAGAGGGGCATGATGGGATGAAAACAGCAGGTCCCGGAGGCTAGTTAAATTCATAAACAAACAATACTAAAACCGCAGAATCAGTCACACATCTAAAACAGCCACAGAGAGGGAGGGAGGGAAACCTACAGAGAGAGAGAGAGAGAGAGAGAGAGAAACCCACACAGAGAGAGCTCTAAAAAGAGAGAGGAGGACAGAAATAGATGAAAAGTGTAAGAATAATGAGAAAGGGTCTGTCTGTAGTTGCCCCCTGCACACGGTCTCTCCCATAAACAGTTCAAATCAGTATTTGGTGACAATAAGCTGATCCTGGATCTGTGCCTATTGGGCAACGTTGGTTGCTGGCCAGGTGTGAATCACCCTGACCAGCAACAGCCCCTAGCTGTCATCTCAGCCACAGACCACACAGACAACACGTCCCCGTTAGATGATGTCATGGCCTGACTCTGCCAGAGCCAGACAGCCTAAAGGGCGTCTCTCTACGGGACATGACACCCACCTCAGCAGGGACGGGCTTTGATATCGCTGTGCCAACCAGCAGTCTGCATTCCAGAGCCGAGTAGACGGGTGGCCTCATGAAGATGGTTTAATGACAAACACTAGGGCTAGTGGATCTATCTGTGGGTCTGTCTGTGGGTTGGTCTGTCTGTCTGTCAGTCAGTCAGTCAGTCAGTCAGTTAGTCCAAGAGGTGTTGTGACAGCCGTATCAGTATGAGTGGTAAAGATAACTGTCATGGAGATGTCTGTCAACTTGTCTGCCTGCCTGTCTGTCAGACTGTCTGTCTGCCTGCATGCCTGCCTGTCTGCCTGCCTGTCTGTCTGGCTGTCTGTCTGTCAGCCCTTCTGTATTTGGTAGTAATATCATGGAAGTCATATCAGTAACTGAACTAAAGATTACATGTCATGGTGTCTGCCTATCTCTCTGTCTGGGAGTTGACGACTGTCTGCAAGGATCACTGGAAGATCCAGACTCTGGTATACCCCTAAAATAAAACCTATACGCCATCGCTGTAAATGGTATAGAGAGTCAGAGAGAGACTGTGAGAGCTGAGGTAGCAAGGAGTCATAGAGAGACTGTGAGAGCTGAGGTAGCAAGGAGCCAGAGAGAGACTGTGAGAGCTGAGGTAGCAAGGAGCCAGAGAGAGACAGTTAGAGCTGAGGTAGCAAGGAGTCAGAGAGAGACAGTGAGAGCTGAGGTAGCAAGGAGTCAGAGAGAGACAATGAGACCTGAGGTAGCAAGGAGTCAGAGAGAGACAGTGAGAGCTGAGGTAGCAAGGAGCCAGAGAGAGACAGTGAGACCTGAGGTAGCAAGGAGCCAGAGAGACAGTGAGAGGCGATGTAGGAGGGAGACAGTGAAAGACAGGGGATAGTTGAGGTATGGAGGGACAATCATAGTTGAAGTAGGGGCAGGGACGACAACACTGAGGGATGGAGAGATAACTGAGTCAGATATGAGGTAGCTGAGGTATGGGGGGAAATTGAGGGACAGAGAGATAGCTGAGTCAGATATGTGGTAGCTGAGGTATCTAGGGGGCTCTGAGGAGCTTAGGGGTGGGCTGTAAACCTGCTGCTATGTCTCATGGTGCTGTCACTGCCAGCTCTAACTACACTAGTCCTTCTGTCACTCCTATGAGGGGTACTAGGCCCCTTATTAAACCAGAACAAACTCTCCACTCTATCCAAGGTAGTAACTGTTTCCACACGACCATAGAAACACCTCAGTGACGATTCAACATGACGTATTGTGCCAAGCCAGTCAAAGTCCCTCATTCAGTGTCTCAACTCATAACTCACAAGTTAAAAGAAGTTAGCGCAGGCAGCTTAATAGTTGCGGTGTGCCATAATTGCGGCACATTTATAAAATGTTCCACACGCAAATGACTCACTCAATGATTCAAAGGGTACTGTAAACAACCATGTTGACATAGAAACAAAATAAAGGACATGCAGAGAGAGCCTTGCATCTGCTGCAACTGAGAAAACACTCCAAAATCATGCTCCGACAGACCCTCTCATTCAATCATCCAAAGTCAAAAAATAAGTTTGAGTATTGACTACCAATTTACAGTATACTATAACCCAAGCAAACATTAAACTCAAACTTCCATAACTAGGAACAAAAGGTGATGTAAAACATAGGTATTCCCAACGTCTACATTACCACTACACAATAAAGAACAATTCAACTGAATTGAACAAAACTTTGTTAAAAACCACAACAGAAACATATGACACCTACCAATTATGTCATTAGCCCTATCAACACCTGAGCCCCCACAGTCAACCCTTAGACCTGACTACTGTACTACTGTACTGTACTCACCAGCTGTAATACCACTCAGCCTATATCCTTCCCTTCATTTGGTCCATTCTTTCACTCTCTGCTTCCCTCGTTCTCTCGTTCCAACTCCGGTGACAGTTAGCTAACAAAAAGGGCTTTAGTCCTGGCCAGGGTGTTCCACTCACTGTGTACCCGTGTCCCCCACTCGCTCTCCCTCTCTCCCTCTCTCTCTCTCTCTCTCTCTGTTGCCACCCAACTATTCGAGACATGCCCGGGGCCGTGCTACAGCCAAATATGGGAGGAGGACCATAAACAAGGCCCACACCACAGCCTGCTGCAGTGAACACACAGCAACACACACACACACACACACACAGACACACACACACACACACACACACACACACACACACACACACACACACACACACACACACACACACACACACACACACACACACACACACACACACACACACACACACACACACACACACACACACACACACACAGACACACACACAGACACACACACACACACACACACAAACACAAACACAAACACAAACACACACACACACACACACAAACACAAACACAAACAAACACAAACACAAACACAAACACAAACAAACACAAACACAAACACAAACACACAGATTTACTATCGCTCTGTTCTTTTTCTTTTTCAAAAATGTTCATGGTTCCTTTCATGTGTGTAAATATTGTGAACTGAAGGAGGCGTAAATTGACAGAGTTTGCAAGACCTGGGGACTTGTGTTAGCTTCCAGAGCTTTGGCTCAACAGGGTAACGCGGTCTTGAGACATGGTAACAGTCTAGGTTTAGATATCCTATCCCTACAATAACATAAATCTGTTTTACCTTGGGTATACAGTGGCCCAGAAAAGTCACAACACCCTTCAACCAGATTTGCATGTGGTGGTGTAGTGGTGTTTTCTGTCTGGTCACTGAGTGAGTGGCAGGAGTAGGCAATGGACAGAGAGTTGGCCTCATAAGGCTATAATCCGAGAGGTGAATTGACCAAGGGTTCTGTTTGCGGTGAACATGTTACTTTGTAACAATCTCAGTTGAACGATTTGAATGAACATTCCAAAATGTTTCAGTGATGGTAAAACATCAAACAGACAGGTTTGGTAATGACTACTGTGGCATTGTAGTGCCAATAATCAAACTGCAATTACTTTGCTATTCAAATCAAATGTTAAATACGCATACACATATTTAGCAGATGGTATTGCGGGTGTAGTGAAATCCTTGTGTTCCTAGCTCCAACAGCGCAGTAATATCTAACAATACACACAAATCTAAAAAGTAAAAGAATGGAATTAAGAAATATTTAAATATTAGGACGAGCAATGTCGGAGTCCGGAGTATAAATATATATACAGTGCATTCGGAAAGTATTCAGGCCCCTAGACTTTTTCCACATTTTGTTACGTTAGAGCCTTATTCTAAAATGCATTAAATCGTTTCTTTCCCTCATTAATCTACACAAAATAAAACATAATGACAAAGAAAAAACAGGTTTTAAGAAATATTTGCAAATGTGCCACAGCACAAAACTCTAGCTAATGTTCGAGAGCTATTTCCCTTGTTGGACCCCAGGTCAACAGCTGAGTACAGGGCAATTAGTGAAGTCCTATTAGTGAAGGACTATTAGTGAAGGACTATTAGTGAAGGACTATTAGTGAAGGACTATTAGTGAAGGACTATTAGTGGAGTCCTATTAGTGAAGGACTATTAGTGAAGGACTATTAGTGAAGGACTATTTGTGAAGGACTATTAGTGAAGGACTATTTGTGAAGGACTATTAGTGAAGGACTATTAGTGAAGGACTATTAGTGAAGGACTATTAGTGAAGGACTATTAGTGAAGGACTATTAGTGAAGGACTATTTGTGAAGGACTATTAGTGAAGGACTATTTGTGAAGGACTATTAGTGAAGGACTATTAGTGAAGGACTATTTGTGAAGGACTATTTGTGAAGGACTATTTGTGAAGAACTATTAGTGAAGGACTATTTGTGAAGGACTATTAGTGAAGGACTATTAGTGAAGGACTATTTGTGAAGGACTATTAGTGAAGGACTATTAGTGAAGGGCTATTAGTGGAGTCCTATTAGTGAAGTCATGTTAGTGAAGGACTATTTGTGAAGGACTATTAGTGAAGGACTATTTGTGAAGGACTATTAGTGAAGGACTATTTGTGAAGGACTATTTGTGAAGGACTATTTGTGAAGGACTATTAGTGAAGGACTATTTGTGAAGGACTATTAGTGAAGGACTATTAGTGAAGGACTATTTGTGAAGGACTATTAGTGAAGGACTATTAGTGAAGGGCTATTAGTGGAGTCCTATTAGTGAAGTCATGTTAGTGAAGGACTATTAGTGAAGGACTATTAGTGAAGGACTATTCATGAAGGACTATTCGTGAAGGACTATTAGTGAAGGACTATTAGTGAAGGACTATTAGTGAAGTCCTATTATTGAAGGACTATTAGTGAAGGACTATTAGTGAAGTCCTATTAGTGAAGTCCTATTAGTGAAGGACTATTAGTGAAGGACTATTAGTGAAGGACTATTAGTGAAGGACTATTAGTGAAGGACTATTAGTGAAGGACTATTAGTGAAGGACTATTAGTGAAGGACTATTTGTGAAGGACTATTAGTGAAGGACTATTTGTGAAGGACTATTAGTGAAGGACTATTAGTGAAGGACTATTGTGAAGGACTATTTGTGAAGGACTATTTGTGAAGGACTATTAGTGAAGGACTATTAGTGAAGGACTATTAGTGAAGGACTATTAGTGAAGGACTATTAGTGAAGGACTATTAGTGAAGGACTATTAGTGAAGGACTATTTGTGAAGGACTATTAGTGAAGGACTATTTGTGAAGGACTATTAGTGAAGGACTATTAGTGAAGGACTATTTGTGAAGGACTATTTGTGAAGGACTATTTGTGAAGAACTATTAGTGAAGGACTATTTGTGAAGGACTATTAGTGAAGGACTATTAGTGAAGGACTATTTGTGAAGGACTATTAGTGAAGGACTATTAGTGAAGGGCTATTAGTGCAGTCCTATTAATGAAGTCATGTTAGTGAAGGACTATTTGTGAAGGACTATTAGTGAAGGACTATTTGTGAAGGACTATTAGTGAAGGACTATTTGTGAAGGACTATTTGTGAAGGACTATTTGTGAAGGACTATTAGTGAAGGACTATTTGTGAAGGACTATTAGTGAAGGACTATTAGTGAAGGACTATTTGTGAAGGACTATTAGTGAAGGACTATTAGTGAAGGGCTATTAGTGGAGTCCTATTAGTGAAGTCATGTTAGTGAAGGGCTATTAGTGAAGGACTATTAGTGAAGGACTATTCATGAAGGACTATTCGTGAAGGGCTATTAGTGAAGGACTATTAGTGAAGGACTATTAGTGAAGTCCTATTATTGAAGGACTATTAGTGAAGGACTATTAGTGAAGTCCTATTAGTGAAGGACTATTAGTGAAGTCCTATTAGTGAAGGACTATTAGTGAAGGACTATTAGTTAAACACACACACACACATGCATGAACGCAGGCACACCCACTAATGTCTAGACATTCACTCAAAGTGGATGCACACATGTGCAAATAACTCACAACTAGTAACTATCCGACAATGCTCTTCACACATCTCAGCAGCACCCAGGCTAAAAGTGGACACAAACCCTCTGAACACCTTCATATTTGCAGATACATCATCAAAACTTAGTGATGTATTATTCTACCAATAACCTTGTTATTCATACAGACCTTTTAAACAGGCTTATCTTTCATATACTCCTTTCATCTGATTCCTACAAAGGTCATTGCAATATGTAAACAAAGACCTTACCAGGAGCTAGCCGTGACTCTGACACATACAGTTGAAGTCGGAAGTTCGCATACACCTTAGCCAAATACATTTAAACTCACTTTTTCACAATTCTTGACATTTAATCCTAGTAAGAATTCCCTGTCTTAGGTCAGTTAGGATCACCACCTTATTTTAAGAATGTGAAATGTCAGAATAATAGTAGAGAGAATGATTTATTTCAGCTTTTATTTCTTTTATCACATTCCCAGTGGGTCAGAAGTTTACATACACTCAATTAGTATTTGGTAGCATTGCCTTTAAATTGTTTAACTTGGGTCAAACGTTTTGGGTAGCCTTCCACAAGCTACCCACAATAAGTTGTGGGTGAACTTTGGCCCATTCCTCCTGACAGAGCTGGTGTAACGGAGTCAGGTTTGTAGGCCTCCTTGCTCGCACACACTTTTTCAGTTCTGCCCACACATTTTCTATGGGATTGAGGTCAGGGCTTTGTGATGGCCACTCCAATACCTTGACTTTGTTGTCCTTAAGCCATTTTGCCACAACTTTGGAAGTATGCTTGAGGTCATTGTCCATTTGGAAGACCCATTTGCGACCAAGCTTTAACTTTCTGACTGATGTCTTGAGATGTTGCTTCAATATATCCACATAATTTTCCTTCCTCATGAAGCCATCTATTTTGTGAAGTGCACCAGTCCCTCCTGCTCCAAAGCACCCCCACAACATGATGCTGCCACCCATTTGCTTCACGGTCAGGATGGTGTTCTTCGGCTTGCAAGCCTCCCCCTTTATCCGCCAAACATAACAAAGGTCATTATGGCCAAAGAGTTCTTTTTTTGTCATCAGACAAGAGGACATTTCTCCAAAAAGTACGATCTTTGTCGCCATGTCCAGTTGCAAACCGTAGTCTGGCTTTTTTATGGCGGTTTTGGAGCAGTGGCTTCTTCCTTGCTGAGAGGTCTTTCAGGTTATGTCGAATTACTGTGGATATAAATACTTTTGTACCTGTTTCCTCCAGCATCTTCACAAGGTACTTTGCTGTTGTTATGGGATTGATTTGGACTTTTTGCACCAAAGTACGTTCATCTCTAGGAGACAGAACGCGTCTCCTTCCTGAGCGGTATGACGGCTGCGCGGTACCATGGTGTTTATACTTGCATACTACTGTTTGTACACGATGAACGTGGTATCTTCAGGCGTTTGGAAATTGCTTCCAATGATGAACCAGACTTGTGGTGGTCTACAATTCATTTTCCGAGGTCTTGGCTGATTTCTTTTGATACAGTGAATTTTAAGTGAAATAATCTGTCTGTAAACAATTGTTGGAAAAATTACTTGTGTCATGCACTAAAGTAGATGTCCTAACCGACTTGCCAAAACTATAGTTTGTTATTAACAAGATATTTGTGGAGTGGTTGAAAAACGAGTTTTAATGACTTCAACCTAAGTGTATGTAAACTTCCGACTTCAACTGTATATACATCAACGCTCCAGGGTGGAACAGCCATTTAGGACAAGGACTAGCTACCACACGGACAAATAACACTGCCCTAATGCTTTTAATGACATGTGACGAGTGACCAGAGTCCACTGGAGCACACAGCATCACGACAGTTATAGGAAAACACTCCATTTGTCCAGAACCTAATGAAAGCTAGGCTACACAGCGTAGCTTGTCCATCTGCGTGTTAGCCATTAGTCTAGTGCCTAAAAACTGGTCCCTCATCGACATTCACCTGACCTGCCAACCGCAACACTGTGATCAAAAGAGGAGGAAGAGAGAGAGGGAGGGAAAGAGAGAGGGAGGGGAGAGTGCGGTGTTTTCAGAACAGACCCCTTGGTGAAGAAACGTTGAGGTGGGCCAACAAGCAGCTAGCGACCGGTCTTGAACCCTCACTCCAGAACCCAAGCTGAAGCCCTTGAGAGAGGGAGGGAAAGAGAGGAAGGGAAAGAGAGAGAGGAAGGGTATTTTCAGAGTAGACCCCTTGGCAGAGAAACAATGAGGTGGGTAGCAAAGAAGCTAGCAAACGAACGAACCCTAGCTCAAAACCCAAGCCCAGACTTGGAACCCAGACACCTTCCGTCAACCTATAAAACCACTTGAGCTTTCACAGAGGTTCACTTTCAGCCGAAGACAAATTGAATGGTGGGCACACAATGTTCTAGCACCATGTACTGAATCCACATTTTTCAGATCCAATCCAACTGCTAAGGAAGCAAAGCCTGCAATTAGCTAAGCGAGGGGACTGGCAGAATGCTTTCTGCTGAGCCAACCAG